>NC_029790.2:467027-468180 GCF_000816755.2 Arachis ipaensis | reverse complement strand
AAGTAATAAAATATCATTCTTTAAAATTGAAGCTATTTATTCATCAGGCTTGCTACACATACAAGCTTTTTTGGCGTACAAGCTATACAAGTTGCTCCAAATCTAAACATGCGCACCACGCTTTTAGAATCAAGTGTCCAACACACGCGCCTTAATCACCCTTCCACAACACGTTCACTCTTTCTCTTCTTCCTCAATCAAAACGCAAACCGTCAAGATTCAAGGGACATTCAAAACAAACTACGATTTTGCAGAAACGTTCCAACTCCTCGCGAAGAGTAGAAGAAATCAAGAAGAAAAGATACAAATCTCCATAAAAAATCACCCGAAAAACGAAGAAACATTATTCAAGGTACTGTTTTACTGTTCTTCTAGGTTTTTCTTTTAAATTGTCTCTGCCATGTGCATCCTTAACCAGCAAAACATTAAAAGATTTCAAGAAGAAATATACTGTCTCTCCCTGTTTTGGGTGTATTTCTTAAATTCTTTGGGTGTATTTCTGTAATCCTTTGGGTGTATTCTGTAATCCTTTATGTAACCGTTTGGATGTATTTCTATAATCGTTTGGGTGTATTTATTTAATCGTTTGGGTATATTTCTGAAGTTCCATTATCTTCAAAACGATTTCAAAGCTTGATTTCAGAAACCATGAAAATCGAAAAAAAAAAAAAACGAAGTAAAGAGAGAACGCACGAAGGAGATCCAACAAATTTGGCAAGAAACTCAAAAAAAGAAACGAAATCTTTTGAAAAATGGAAGTTATATATTTGCGCGTTAATTAATTTGAATTGATTTAAAAGTCTGTTAAAGAGGCACGTAACATAAGCAGCGTGTTTAGTGGGTTTCGTTCTCTTCAGACTTGTAAAGCTTGTAAACACAAAACACTTGTATGTAGAGATTTTCTCTTTATTCATAAGTACATTATCTGATCAAGAAGAAATAAATTATTATTTTCAAACATTTGCTGAATTATAGACATAATAATAAAATTATAATTTGAATACGTAAAGAACCTAAAATAAAAATAATTTTGCACATGAATAATGAAGTAATATGATTTGTTATTTTAAATTTAGAAAAATAACAAATTAAGTATTGATAGAAAAACTTTAAAATAATTTTAGTAAAACAATCAAATATTACAATGTCTTGA
>NC_029790.2:426832-428770 GCF_000816755.2 Arachis ipaensis | reverse complement strand
TAAAAGATTTCAAGAAGAAATATACTATCTCCTCCTGTTTTTGGTGTATTTCTGTAACCATTTGGGTGTATTTCTGTAATCCTTTCTGTAACCGTTTGGGTATATTTCTGTAATTGTTTGGGTATATTTCTGTAATCGGTGTATTTCTGAAGTTCTATTATCTTCAAAACGATTTCAAAGCTTGATTTCAGAAATCATGAAAATCGAAAAAAATGAAGTAAAGAGAGAACGCACGAAGGAGATCCAACAAATTTGGCAAGAAACTCAAAAAAAGAAACGAAATCTTTTGAAAAATGGAAGTTATATATTTGCGCGTTAATTAATTTGAATTGATTTAAAAGTCTGTTAAAGAGGCACGTAACATAAGCAGCGTGTTTAGTGGGTTTCGTTCTCTTCAGACTTGTAAAGCTTGTAAACACAAAACACTTGTATGTAGAGATTTTCTCTTTATTCATAAGTACATTATCTGATCAAGAAGAAATAATTTTCAAATTTCAAACATTTGCTGAATTATAGACATAATAATAAAATTATAATTTGAATACGTAAAGAACCTAAAATAAAAATAATTTGAATAATGAATAAAATAATCAAATTTTACAATGACTTAATTTACCTCCTACATAAAACTTATCAATATTTATTTTTTTAAAATAAACATAAATACATTTGCACTTAATAAATTTATAAATGTTGTGGTTTGGTTGTATTTAAAAAAAAGTACAAAAGTAGGTTAAAAAAAATACAAGTAAAAGCAAATTCTTAGTTGAAATATTAGACTTAGTTACTCATTTAAAAGTTTAAATTAAATTTTTACCGTTTTTAACTGTTATTTATGCAAGGAAAAAAAAAGATATATTAAAAAAAACAAAACTTTGATTGTAATTACAACTTGATCTTTAATATTGGATTTTTTTACTACAACTCCTTCTCTCCTTCTCCTTGCTACAATTTTATTTTCAAACATTAGTGCGATAATTCTACCACAAAAATCAACTACATACAAGAATTTTTAAAAATATAATAACAAGACTTTAGAATAAATAAATAAATCAAATTCTATTAAAAATAAACTAAACAAAAATTACAAATTAAAACAAAATTAAGAATTGTAAACTAACAGTTAAAACAAAATTTAAAAATGATTAATTTATTTGTGGTCAAATAGTAGAATCAAGAATAATATAAAATACAATGTGATCTAATAAAATAAAAGATGTTATGAATAAAAAAATAATTCATTAAAATAAAAGCGCTATAGTATAATTAGTACTAATGTTAACCAATTAATATTGTATGGGATAATTTTAATTTATCTTTAAATATATGATATATAAAAATTAGTCGTAAAATTAATATATTAATCTAAAAAAACTACAAAACAAATGATTAATAGTATATATCAATTAAATAATATTATAAATCAAAAACTGAATTTATCATTTTATAATATCATTCTTTAAAAAATACATATATACATACAATAAATTCTCTATTTATATTTGTTAAAAATTAAAGCCAAATTATAAGTCAGAGTAAAGTGTATCACAAAGTATATAATAAGTACTAAATCATATAAATTAAAACTATTTTTTTTTGTACTCATCCCTTCTAAATCCCACAAGTAATAAAATAATTTATTTTCAGTCAAAGATTCACTAAAATATATTTTCTTCCTTAAAAATTGCTTCATTCTTAATTATTCATGTAAATCATATTATCGTAAAAAATATATATTCTTTGTTGATTGATAATAACTTTTTTAACCTTTTTTAAAATGGAAGATATATCAATTACTCTTCATTAATAAGATTAAAATAGAAAAATTAAAATTGGACACTAAATTTTTGATATCCACTTTATATATTGTTCATAAACATCACCCATAAATTATTAAACAGTTATAACCACTTTTTTTTTATAATTATCATAAAAATA
>NC_029790.2:426175-426735 GCF_000816755.2 Arachis ipaensis | reverse complement strand
ATATACACAATTGAACATTTTTGTATCTTATGTGCTTCCTAGCATTTTCATGAAAAGGCTAACCGCGGAAGGCCCAATTATATTCTAAACGAATGGGCCGTTGGCCCCGATATTCACCGAAAAAAAAAATATTCTAAACGCATTACCTTGATCGAAGAAGAGACTTCCGCAAAATTCATTTAATAACAAAAATAGAACTACAGAAGTGAGCCCATCAAGTCTTCTGAATTTTCTCATGCCTAGAGGGTAATTTAAATGAATTTGATTCTTTCCCAAAAATATGAATTTGATTAAGACCAAAAAAACAAATAAATTTGATTATTCTATTAGTTAACCAACTTAAGTTGGACTAATGAATACTTTGTATATGCAAATACAATAATTTATTAGTAAGCGATAAATTCTTAAATAGAGTTCAAACAATAAATTAATCTTTGATTTATTAAGCTACAAGATATTATAAAAAATTTTAAAAAATTATTCTATTAATTTATGTAATTTTACCAAATTTTTAATTATATATCTATATTTTTAAAATTTATAATTGAATTTTGATATTA
>NC_029790.2:406557-425933 GCF_000816755.2 Arachis ipaensis | reverse complement strand
TAATTTATTTCACATTAAATATAAAACCCTAGCATAGAAAGAGTACGTACTCCGTACTCAAAGAGAATGAGAGAAAAAGAGAACGGGAGTGAACGTTTGAGGAAGATGACCATGCCGTAGGAAGAGATAAGGAGGAGAGCGTGGGAAAGTTTGCATCAAGTGTGAAGGAGAGATCAGGTAAGCACTGTATTAATTTTAGGGTGACTTCTAAGATTTTTTTTGTGATAAGGTGATTGGTTTTTCGATAACCTCAGGAATAGACCGGGCTAAGGCTCTAGATGAGGATTCCAATGGCAGTGGTCATCAAAAAACAAAGAGATCCTATGCCTTCGAGAGTTTGCTTCTCTGAAGAGGCTACAAACATCCTTTCTAAACCATACAAGGAGGCAATTGTGATTAAGGTTCTTGAAAAAAACCTTAGTTACACAATCTTGATTCACAAACGGAAGGGTTATGGAGGATCGAGAGAAGGTTTTACTAAGAGGCCATAGATAATCTTCCGTCACTATATTGCAGTTAAGCCGTGGTCACCCGATTTTAAACCTTGTGAGAACATTTTTAGGAGACTATGGTTTGGATTTAAATTTGAGCATATGGTATTACTGGGATAAAGCCATGATGAGAATTGCTTCTGCTGTTGGGAAGACCAATTGGATCTGGCTACTAAATTGGCAGGGACAATTTGCTCGAGTTTGCGTAAAAATTAATCTTGGTTTGCCGATGGTTCAAAGTGTGATTGTCGATGAGTTTGAATATAAGGTGGAGTATGAATTTTTACATCTTATTTGTGACAAGTGCAATTGTTTCGGACATCCAAAGACTCCGATATTGTCAAGAGAGGTGGATGGAAAGGGAACCTTAGTGACCGAGACGGCAGTGCGGGTGGTGCAGCCACATGAAGATTCGAAAGAGAAAATTTTTGAATTTGGATATAATCCCGAAGATTCAGTGATAGTTGCGGATATTAGGGAGGAATTGGCTGGTACGTTGCATGGGAAGGAAGTAGGGTCCAGCATTTGGCTGGCTGGACCAAAGTCAGCGGTAAAAGGAGAGGAAAATTTGGCCAATCAAACAAAGCCCAACAAATCTCTAAAGGCAAAGTGTCGTTACACTTAAATAAAAAATTGGCCCAAAATCGTGACTTTACACCGAGTATGAGAGGAGTCAGATCAGAGGTGAAGACCGGGTCGGTTGGCGGATCTCTTTTTTTCTCTCAAGCTTGCACAGCGTCTTCCAAACAACAAGGGGTAAAGGACAAAGTTGTCTCCGTTCCGGTTCCAACTTTTACTGGCCTTATCAAAAACGGGCACAAGAGGTTGCGCCCTTCTTCTTTGCGAAATTCGCTGTTGACTGCCTTGGTGACACCAGCAAGCAGCAAATCAACGAATTGGAATGGTTGCCTGTGGAGGGATACAGACAAACCGAGCAACAACCGGGTAAGGACAAACAAGTCTTTGGGGATATGATGGTAGATTTTCATCATCTCCTTATGGCACTTCGGTTGAGGTTGGTCCTTTTAACAGTACAAGTATTTTATGAATTATTCAGATTTAAGCTTTTTTATTTTGGAATATTAGAGAAACTTCTAATGAATTGGCTCGGGTTCATAGTAAAGAATTAGTGAATAAAATTCACCATACTTTTTTTATTTTGTTTGAAACCCAAATTCTTTTCAAGAGGAGGACATCTTTTTGGAATAATCTAGGTTATCGACGTGTTAGTGTTGTTGAGGCTAATGGTCATAGTAGGGGTATTTAGGTTTTATATTCTAATTCAAATATTTCTGTGAGAGTGTTGGATGTAGTTGATCAATGTACCAGTTTTGAAATCACTATAGATAATACTTCTAGTTACTACAGTGTGGTGTATGCTAACCGCATATACATCGGTGTAAAGATATGTGGGTTGACTTGACAAGGATTGCTAATATGATCCACAGACTTTGAATCGTGTTAGGGAACTTTAATAATGTTCTGTTGCAGAGAGAAGTTAGAGGGGGCAGTTCAGTCTTGCCAGAGCTGAACAATATTCGAAAACATTAGAGGATTGTGGGTTGTTTAATATGGGTGCTATTGGGAGAAGATTACTTGGTACAGGAATGTGAGACGTAGGTTCAGGTGGCTAAGAAGCTTGACAGAGCAATCATCAACCAGAACTAGCAACTAATATTTTTGGAGGCTTATACTGAGGTGTTGGTGTGCATTCACTCTGATCATTGCCCATTGTTCACTAGGTGCAAGATGGCAGAGAGGACTACCAAGGGCCATCGTCCGTTCAGATTCAAAGTTACATGGATGACTCATCCTCTTTTTAGGAATGTTATTTATACAACTTGGAATAAAGAAGCTCTGGATGTGGTCAAATATTTGTTGGAGGTTCAGAAAGATGCAATTAGCTTCAATAAAAAGATTTTTGGCAACATTTTTGTTAAGAAAAGGGAGCTTGAGAGGCTTTTGAATGACGTTTAGATTACTCTGAAGAGTCGGAAGGATCAACGGCTTAGGATCAAAGAGCAATTTTTGCATTAGAAACTGAATTATGTTCGTATTCGAGAAGAGCTGTTATGGTACCAAGAATCTAGAGAACAGTGGGTGAGATATGGAGACAGAAATACAAATTTTTTCATCTGCAGACGGTTATCAAGTGAAAGAGGAACAAGATTCATGGGTTATTTTTGGAGGATGGGTCTTGGGTCACGGAGACTTCGACTTTAGAAACGTCGGCAAATTCTTTCTTTCAAAAACTCTTTTCTACAAGGGAGGATATTGACCTGGATGTCACGGGGCCTTTTTCCTGTCTGTCTCTTAGTATTGTGGTTTGTCAAAAGCTAGTGTAATCAATGATGTCGGAACAGGTTAAACGAGCTGTGATGACCATGAGTTTATTTAAAGTCCCAGGACCAGATGGATTTCGAACAATTTTCTACAAAAATTTTGGGACTCTCTTGGCAATGATGTGTGTGAACTGGTCAAACGAGCCTTTGAGAGTGAGCCAATGAATGAGACTATTTTTTATACTCTCATTGTTCTAATTCCTAAAGTGAAAGTTCCTTCTTTCTTACGAGAGTTTTGGCCTATTAGCTTATGTAATGTAATTTATAAAATTGTTACAAAGATTCTAGTTAGCAGGCTCAGACCTTTTCTGTCGGAGATCATTTGTCTTTAGCAAGGCGGGTTCATTCCAATGAAAGGAACCATAGAGAATATTATCATTGCTTAGGAGTTATACACTTCATGAGGAACACCAAGTCTCGAAAAGGGACCATGCCATTCAAGATTGACTTGAAAAAAGATTATGGTAAGGTAGATTGGCATTTTTTGGAGGCTATTTTGGACCGATTTAAATTTTCAAAGGCTACCATTAATCTTATATTAAATTGTGTGACTTCCTCTTCGCTGACAGTTTTGTGAAATGGGAACAGGCTCTAAAATTTCAATCCAAAGAGAAGGTTGAGGCTAGAAGATCTTATGTCTCTATATCTATTTGTACTATGTATGGAAATGCTTGCTTGCTTTATCTCTCATAGAGTTTCTCAAGGTTCGTGGAACCCAATAGCGGTTTCTAGAAATGGACCTCGACTCTTTCATTTGATGTTTGCAGATGACCTCTTACTTTTCTGTAAGATATCGAAAGCTCAAGTAATAGAGGTTATGCATTGCCTGGACTTGTTTTCTAGAGAGTTAGGTCTAAAGGTAAATCTTCATAAGTCGAAGGCCCAGTGTTCCAAGAAGGTGTCAGAGAGGAGGAAAGAGGTTTTCTCTGGGGTCTTTAACATCCGGTTCTGCAATGATTTGGGTAAATACCTAGAAATTAACATCGGCCATGCCAAAGCTTCCAGGAGGACGACTCAAGAGGTTATTGAAAAAATTTCGAGGAAGCTCTCCAGTTGGCAAAGATGCCCGCTGAATAAGGTAGGGAGGCTTTATCTTGTTAAGTCAGTTATGGCCTTTATCTCGGTTTATGACATGCAAATTTTTCTTCTCCCGAAATATGCATGTAATAAAATTGATTTCTTGATGAGACAGTTCTTGTGGAAAGGCCAAGCGATCGGGAAAGGGCTGCCTCTGGTCACATGGGAGGTTGCCATAACTCCTAGAAGGGCAGGAGGATTGGGTATTAGGGATACTTCCTGTGCTAACATGGCGTTTCTTGAAAAGCTGGTATGGAATTATCTAAATAATAGCAAAAAGTTGTGGGAGCAAGTTCTGAAGCATAAATATCTCAGAAATCAGTCTGATATGAACAAAAACAGTAGAAATTCTTCATCAGCTACCTGGAAGAACATTGTTAATGCCTATGAGCATCTCAAGGAAGGGTTTCGCTAGAATGTTGGAAATGTCCACAAATTAGTTTGGTATGATGAGTGGACTCATTTTGGTAAGCTTTGCAACCTTTTTCCTTATATGCATATTTGCGAATCAGATTTTATAGTGGCTAACTTGTGGATAGGAGTATCTTGGGGAGGTTGATAGTCTTACCATGCCTATTCTGCATGAGATTAAGCAGTTTATTCATGGTCTGAGATATCCTAGTTCGAATGAGTTGGAGCCACAGTAGGAGTGGTGACCTGCAACAACAAAAAAGTATAGTGCAAGGGAGTGTTATAGATGGTTATTAGAGAAAACCTTGAATTGGAAAGCCAATAGCAACTGAAACTGGTTTTAAAATGCTAACATTTCGGAGAAGTTCAAATTCATTATATGGCTTGGCTTACATAATGCTGTACTGACTGAGACTTTTCGATTCAAGCGGCATTTAGCTTCTTTAGATATGTGTAAGAGATGTAACAAGGGCAGAAACCAATGGAGCATTGCCTTAGAGACTGGGAACGATCAAAGACAATTTGGTTTGGCATATGTTGGATCTTAGTATCTTGGACTCGACGACTGGTACTACTCTTGAAGAGTGGTTTTGGGAGGCCTTGGCTAACAATGAGGCGTCTTTTAGTGCAGGACTTTGGTGGGTATAGAGACATAGGTGCAATGACATATTCAATGCTAACGACCCTTGGACAGACCACAAGGTTGTTGACTTGGCCAAAATTACTGTCAAGGTCTTACAGGTTTACAGGAATCGAAACAATGCCTTTAAGTCTCTCCAAAATTGCTTGTGTTGGGAACCACTGGTAAGCAGCTGTTTAAAGTTAATTGTGATGCAAGCTTGTATCCGGATTTAAATTTAGCAGGGTTCAGGTGTATTATTAGAGATTCTATGGGAGGTTTGATCTCGGGCGGCTCTAGAAGCATTCCCACTAACTTATTATCAGATGTGAATTATTTGCTGTTTGGAGGGGGTTGGTTTTAGCTTAGAATTGCGGTTTGAGAGATATTATATGTGAAACGAATTTCTTGACATTCTGCCCATCATGTATGACCTTACAAGTGGGTATTCATTTAAAGTAACAAATTTAGTTCACAATATTCAGGAGTTTTTATCTCATATTTGACTTATTCACATTGAGTGGGTGTTCTGAGAAATAAATATAGCTGCAGATTGGATGACTAAATATGGTGTTAAGAGTAACTCTAATAATGTTATTTGATTTGAGCCTTGTGTTGATCTCCAACAAATAATTCACTCGGATACAAGATAATGTTTGCTATGTTTCTTTGTATGTTTAGACATAAAAAAAATGATTAATCAATAAAAAATTAAATTAATTTGATTGGTTCACTAAATTGTTCAATTTTAACCTATTTGTCTGTAATTAATTTTGTTCGGAATCAAATTGGTGCGATAGTCAATTTCTGTTTGACCTAATTGAGCTAACCAATTCAATCTAGTTATCAAAACCATGGAAAAAACAATAGAGCTTAACAAATGTAGTCACTTGTTTGGGCAATAGTATCTCCTACATGCATGTCTAGTTAGTTGTATGGTCTATTTTGTTGTGCATTGTTGTAATGTGGTGTTTATTGGCTCTTGTACTCCAAATTATGTTTCAAATATTTGTTCGTATTTAATATATTTTATAAGTATGAAATAATATTTAAATTTCAATATGTTGTTCCTTTAAATATTTTATTAATAAAAATGAATTATTTTAGAAGAGAAAATATTAATTCGTGTTTTGTTTTCCTTTTAAAAATGTGTAAGCTAAACAATTTCAGCATGTATTATCAGAGAGAAATAAAATCGAAGCAACAACACAACAACGCAGCACACTCTCTTCTTTTCTCTTTTCTCTCTCTAATCCTCTCTATCTTCCTCCTCAATCCATTCCCATACCTCACTCCTTTGCCGCTACGCTCATAAAAAATCTTCTCTTTTCTAAAACCCCAATGCAAATTTTCACTTACGTCCCCAAACCACGAAACTGAAACAGAGAAAGAAGATAGAGATGGAACAGAGCAATGGTGAAAACGGTTCAGGTGGTCGTGTGAGGTCAACGCAGTTGACCGAAGATGAGAGAGAGGTTTTTGACATCCTTGTGAGATTGCATGACATGGTGTTGGAATTTGAATCAGAGGTACGAATACCGTTCCAATGGGGACGAAAGAAGAAGAGATCTGCAATTCAACCTAGCTTTTTCCGCCGTTTCTCTTCTTCTCCGCCGCCGGTGAGTAACGGTGGTGGTGACGGCGGTGTTGTGGCGGCGGCGGCGGTGAAAGGAGAAGCTCCAAGCCCAGCAACTCCTTTGTCCTTATCGCTAACTGAATCTGACGAAAAGCCCAATAACATATTAAGAGCCAAAGCCTCTCTCAAAAGGGTATATGTTTATCTTCTCTCTTCTCATTTTTCTTTTCTAATTTTTTTAATAGTGTTTTTTGACCCCTTTGATGAAGAGCTCTTGTTGGAGTTAAATTGAAATAATAAAAAAATAATTGTTTTAATTTAATATTAGTATTTAATTTTTCTTCATTCATCAAATTTTGTTAGTTCTTGTTTGATCCATAATGTGTTCTTCTGATCGATTCTGTTAATGTTATGTTACTGTTGTCATTTTTACTGGGTCTAAGTTATCTTCCATATTTTTTTTTGGCTAATAATGAATTATTGGTCTGGAATTTTTTTTAACAAAATTACTGTAGACAAATTTTTAAAAAATACACGTGGTTTATTCATTTATTTATTTTTCCTGGTTTATCTTCCCATCTTCTGATTTCCGGGTTTTTGCTGGGTTATTCTATCAAAACTTGTAGAAGAGAGAACATTATCTAAAACTTATAGAAGATTTGACTAAGAGCCAAGCTTCGCTGAATAAGGTAAGATTCTCTATTTACCCTTTTTTTCGCTCCTCATTAAATGGTTCGTTTTTGGGCATTTGTTGATTTTATATTTCCTTTTTTTGTTTTAAAAATCTCTCTCTTCTCACTCATTTTTGGAATTCAAACAGGAGATAGAAAATGTGAAGAATTTCCGTGACCGATTGAGGGCCTTCAATTCGAAGTTGAAAGAAAGAAAACTAGAGGTACTTTTATATTAATCTCGCTTCATCCTTTTTTTTTTTATTTTCCTCTAAAAAATATTATATCTATCTATTAAAGAGTTAGAATCCAATGAGTTATATCAGTTGGTTCATACTTCATACTACCATTATTGGGTTTTTGTTTTAATGTAGCATATAGTAATAGTACCAAAAAAATAAAAAGAGAGGATTGTAGAATAGTATTAGCATTTAGTTATGACTCTATCTCTTGTCTAATGGTGGGTCCAAAACTTTATTTAGCTTTTGATTGATGGAATTTCTATTTTTTTTTTCCAATTTACAGCTAAATAATGGCCCCAAAAGTGAATGCAAAAATAGCAGCATGGAAATTGGGTGTGAAATGCAACAAAAATTGGGCCATGATGCACCAAGGAACTCATCAAATTCCATGGGCGAATATCAAGAAAACAATAAGCCTCATGAATTGCATAATCTACAAGCGCCAAACGCACCACATCACATAAGACTGAGGGTCAATAACCATTCTGAGGCACCCCAATTGTGTAGCAGGGAGGGAATTAATCAATTACCAAAAAAATTGATGCAAATGGAAGCACCTTCTTCATCTTCACCAAATTCATCATTGGCTATTGTCAACAATAATGGTAATAGTAACATAGTGCAACCAGTGATTCCTGATCTCAACGCCTTTCCTGAAGATTTCGTTCAGGTGGACTCTTACCAGCCGTTGGATACGACTGCTGCAAACAAGGATTTGAGCAGAGTTATGGCAGCTCAAGCTAGGCAGATGAGGCTTCAGAAAAACAGGCTCAAGAATTCTACAGCCACTAAGTCACGATATTCTTGTAGATGATACTAGTATGCTTCTTTTCTCTTTTAATTTCTCTCATCTAAAATTTTATTTTCTTTCTTGAAAGTAATTTTGGTTCGAGAATTATAATAATCAGATAAGCTCATTTTTGAGTTGCAATTTCACTATAGCCCCCTTTTTTTTTTGACAGATACTATAGAATCCTAAATATGGTAATAGGGTTGTTTCCTTTTTTTGTTAGTGTAGCGTTTGCTGGAATGTATATAAGGAACCCTTTGAGTTTTTGGTCGGATTATCGTGAATGGCATAAATTTGGAAACAACATGTGATAATAACGTTGTAGATTCCTAGTTTTTTTGGAGATTTCGTATCAGATTTGGAAGCAATCGTTTATGACTTATGATCCCAACATGGTGGGATTATGATCACTTTCCACAAATAAATACGTTTCATTCTTTCTTCATTGGTCAGTTGGGAAATCTCACACTTACATCGCCCCTCCTAAAACTAGCCATTATAGAGGGGGAAAAAAAAAAGTGTCCCCGTCGAGAATAAAAGTAAAGAACTAAAGAGGAGCAAAAAAAAAGGAAACATTTCGAATTTCAAATGTCACGCCACATGCTGCACCCAATTTAAAATAAGTTTGCAAATTCCATTTAATTTTTTCAAATAACATTTCATACATTTATTTAATTTGAAATTTCGAATTAGTTTCTTTTGACATTGTTTCTGGTCAAATTTAGAAATAATTAGTTTTTTTTTTGGTAATAGAAAGAATTAGTTTTTATTGTCATCTATTTTTTATTTTTAACATGTTTTTGGTTTATCAACAGGGCTGAGGCCCAAAGAAAAGGCTACAACTCAATTATTGACTTGGGCTTTTTTACCTGAGAGATTTATTGTCAAATATTTGATTTCAGTTTTAACAGCCATGCCAATGGGTGGATTGTTAGCTGAAAAAATGGTCTCAGGCAGTGGATCCATTGCTCAAGAAGACGGCCCAATATTGAACCCTGTGATTTTTAACTTTTTGTTCATCTTCCTCATCAAGGAAAGGTCTATCTCCAGTTGACCCAAAGCCGAAATAAAATAAAATGAAAAAGAAACAACAAACAGCCTCCTTTCTCATTCGTACATTTATAATAGAACACAATATGCAGCAATCAACAAAAATGTTGTCTCAAGGGTAACAATACAAAATTACCAATATCAAGGGCATGGCATACGCTGAAAATAAAGCAGATAGCAAGAAGGAACAAGTACACATATTGGTCACAAATTACACACATGGCAAATCTGGTAAAACAAACACAAGCAAGTTGCTTACCATTACCAAAGTTGGTTTTTGGTTTTGGTTCAGCTACTACTGCTCCTCATAAACCTGTTCTTCACCCTCTTCACCATACTCCTCCTCATCCTCCTCCACAGTTGCATCCTGGTATTGCTGGTACTCTGCCACTAAATCGTTCATGTTGCTCTCTGCCTCTGTGAACTCCATCTCGTCCATTCCCTCACCTGTGTACCAGTGCAAGAAAGCTTTTCGGCGGAACATTGCAGTGAACTGCTCGCTCACTCTCCTGAACATCTCTTGAATCGATGTCGAGTTACCGATGAAAGTGCATGCCATCTTCAGATTCTTGGGTGGGATGTCACACACACTGGACTTCACGTTGTTGGGGATCCACTCAACGAAGTACGAGGAGTTCTTATTCTGCACATTGATCATTTGTTCATCCACCTCTTTTGTACTCATCTTTCCCCTGAACATGGCTGATGCGGTGAGGTACCGACCGTGGCGGGGATCAGCGGCGCACATCATATTCTTGGCGTCCCACATTTGCTGTGTGAGTTCTGGGACGGTGAGGGAGACGTACTGCTGAGAGCCGCGAGAGGTGAGAGGTGCAAACCCCACCATGAAGAAGTGGAGACGAGGGAATGGGATAAGGTTCACGGCCAGCTTCCTCAGGTCAGAATTCAGTTGTCCAGGGAACCTCAAGCAACAGGTCACACCGCTCATAGTTGCAGAAATCAGATGGTTCAGATCGCCAACTGAAATTAAACAATTAAGAGTAAATAGACAAGTTAATACTATTGGTTACATTACATGGTGTTATTCTTAGATAGCTATTCTTTTAGTACCATGCAAATTATTGGTGTTTGCCAATTCAGTGCAGCAATAATAGTGTTGAGCTATTAAATTAGCGCTTAAAAAAATAATACTTAGAGTCTAGATAAAGGGTCGGCTATGGTCTTTATACTCACAACTAGGAGTGGTGAGTTTGAGAGTCCTGAAGCAGATGTCATAAAGTGCTTCATTGTCAAGAACCATGCATTCATCTGCGTTCTCCACGAGTTGGTGAACGGATAAGGTAGCATTGTATGGCTCTACAACGGTGTCAGATACCTTTGGTGAGGGGAAAACGGAGAACGTGAGCATCATTCTGTCTGGATACTCTTCTCTGATCTTGGATATCAAGAGTGTTCCCATGCCAGAACCCGTGCCTCCTCCAAGTGAGTGACAAACTTGGAAACCTGGCAAAAGATTCACATATAAAATCAGAATAGAGGATGAGTGTAAGATAACTTTTTCATGATCAAGTATCTTTTTTGGAACTCAACAGTTGAAGCAGTTAATATAGTTAACGAGTCATCAAAATTTTGAAATCATGTATATAAATCACGGCTAAAGTTCTTCACCATTAATAATTCAATTTCTCTCATTCCAGATTCCAAAGATTCTCTCTTCCGTCCGCATCTAACACTACAGAAAGACATGTTTCCTTCAGCAACTTCAACTTAATTTCATGTAGTTATTACAATTTTGCAACTGCCTTATGGTATATCTACAAATTTGGGAGTGAATAGACACTGTAATTTATTCTTTAGTAAATTGATAAATGTAAAACCACATCGTCGGTGCCTACTTATGAGACACTGTTTCCGCAATCACAATCACAATCTCAATAAGAAACAAAGAAAGATACGATATAGACTTATAGATATTCAATTTAGCCCTGCATTAAAAAGCAAGCCCCGTGTGGGCCCTGCCTGTCTTTGCAGTACGCAACAGGAGACCTGCTACCACAACTCAGCATTTGTAATTACTCCAAAATAAGCAATCTGGTAGCCTTGGGTCACACTATAAAATACAAATAAGCAATAATAATTAACAATGATGATGATGAAGCATCAATTATTGCAATGGAAAGTTAACAGGAACGGGTTCCTGAAAACTTGGTTCCAAAATCCAGATCTACTACTGCGATTTCCTTTTCCTAATAGATCTATGAATAAAGACAATAGTAACAAAGAATAGTAAATAAAAAGAACTCCGAAAAGTAGTCAGAACTCAGAACGAAGATACAACGCAAAATAAAGTTGTTAAAAGTTCCATTAAACAATTGTCAGAAAACCAGTTCATCAGTCAACACTGTAGTAACTCAGCAATTTTCCTTATGAAAGTTTATTTGATATTTCTTTTGTCTGTATCACGATATAAAACTTTTTCAGCACTTTGTTTTCTCCGTCACAGAATTTCAACTTAGAATTTCTAATCATTAGTTGCACTGGTTTTACAATATGGTTCAATTGAACTTAAGGCACAAAATCCCTTGAATTGGAAAACATGATTTGATTCATTATTCATAACCATCTTTCCATTATCCAAAACCACTTCCTTCTACTGAATATACTCATGAACGCACAATTCATCGTCCAATTCATTCATCACTACGCTGTAACAACCACTGGAAATCAAGCAACCAAAACGATGGTATCATGGCATTCCATCCAAAACTGCTGCTCAACGAAGTTAATCAAATTGTTTTAATACAGTTAAGATCAGTTCAGTGTTACAAGTTCGCATGTTAGAACTCACGCAAACACAGAAGCACTACACTACTATCAATCTCAATGTTCTCCACCGAAACTAGATCTCACATTTTTATTCATTTCTCTGAACTTGTTAACACATTCAAATTCAAAGTCGCAATTAAACTAAATCAGAGTTAGTTAACAGCCAGTTTCAGTTCTACATTTCGCATGACGATTGTATACCAGTTAAAGAAGCACTGCGATCCCGTCAATGCTATCTACCTTAAACAGATTACAGATCTCACTTTCACTCATTTCTCAAAAGTTGTTATAGTCACATGAAAACCGCAATTCAAAGAATCGAAAGTCAAATTAGAGTAAACGCAATTCAATTGTTGTATATATATACCTTGCAAGCAGTCGCAGTTCTCGGCTTCTTTGCGAACAACATCGAGAACGGAATCGATTAACTCAGCGCCTTCAGTGTAATGACCTTTCGCCCAGTTGTTACCGGCGCCGGACTGTCCGAAAACGAAGTTATCCGGACGGAAGACCTTACCGAATGGACCGGATCTGATGCTGTCCATGGTTCCGGGCTCAAGATCCATGAGAACAGCCCTGGGGACGAACCTGCCTCCTGAAGCCTCATTGTAGTAGACGTTGATGCGCTCAAGCTGGAGGTCGGAGAGGGCGGCGTCGTTGGCGTCGGCCGGGGCCTGGTGCTTGCCGGTGGGATCGATGCCGTGCTCGTCGCAGATGACTTCCCAGAACTTGGAACCGATCTGGTTCCCGCATTGACCTCCTTGAACGTGAAGAATCTCTCTCATTCTGTTCCTCTTTCTGTTTTTCTCGATAAAGCCAAGACAAGAAGTAGAAGAAGAGTGTGATGACTGATGAGCGATGAGTGTGTGTGGGGGCGTAGTGTGATTTATGGAGTGCGGTTTCAGAGGGTAGGATGGTAAATGTGTAACGTTAATGGCGGGATTTTTCTCAACTGTAAATATTATGCAATTTTATAAACTTATTAAAAATAACTTTTGTTTTATTTTATCAAATATAATTATTCTAAAATTTGATAAATTATCTTTAAAAGACTAATTTTAATAAACTGTCAAAGTTTTACCAAATCACACCTAAGCTTAACTTTGAGATAGTTGATGAAGAATTAAAGATTCTTTCATTCATGTGTTTCATGATACTAATGCTAATACTAACAATTTGTAAAATTGAGTTGATTTATTGAAACTTGGAATCCAATCTCACGTGGCCACCGATGTTTATCTTAATTTGATGGATTTGACCCCGTGAAGGTATACAGCTTGTACTGTATTTAATTAATTATATAAACGTGAAAGTATACTACGGCGTAGTAATAATAATAATAATTTTATCTATGTCCAATGAGCCGCCAATTTAACCTTTTGAATCTGATGAACATTAATAATAATATTGAAAATCTTTTGCTCCTTTAATCATTCTTCTCCCATCTCTTCACCAAACACATTGATATGATAGTTCAACACAGGAAATTGACCTCCTATCTATTGTTGTGTTAACCTTGATGCGAATAGCATAACACTAAATTAAAAAAAACCTTCAAAAGTAATTAATACTAGTGGCATAAAAAAGAGAGTACATGGATGGATGGTGCTAATAAAAACCGCGGTTGTCAATCTGTGATTGCCAGGTCTCCATCTATTTAATGTCTATATAAATCCATACCATCAGGCATCATGGCAAGCATAAAGAAGCTAAAAGTTACTACTAGTAAAGTGAAATTAAAGTTAGATTAAAAAAAAAAACTATGTCCATTAGTAAATTGATAAAATATAATAAATAATAAGCACGTTTTTGTGAAGAAATACCTTGTCAGCATCAAAAATTATTTTTTTGGGCCTTATCATATCATGGCCTTTATGGGTCAAGGATCATTGATTTTATTGAATCTTACTAAAAAAGAAAATGGGAGTAAAAAGCAAGCGTTACATGTGTAAGGCCCCATCTGTTTAGTGTATTGGGTTTAGACTAAACAAATTTATGGCCTAGCCCAATTGGTGTGTAGTTCTTGATTCTTTGACCACTACAAGTACCGAGGCCTTATTGACCAAAAAATGAGAGAGAGAAAATTCAGTAATGACTAATGAGGTTAGTCTTCATTGTTGTAGGCATAGTTAGTAGGCTAAGAGCATCTACAATGGTGCCTTTTTCACTTTTTTCTGACACATAGGAACTCTAACTATTGGAGGAGAGAAGGAATGAGTTTCTGCACGGGTCTTAAGGTGAGGGAGTCCCTACACCTTACAAAATAATTCTTAGTTGAGTTAGTTATTTTTATTTTTAAAATTTAAAATGCTAACGATATTATTAAAATTAGCAATTGTAAACACAAACTATAAATTAGTGTAATCCCGAATTATATATTGTGTATTATTATTATATATGAATTTATTTAATATTAATATCTTTTAATAGTGAATTATTTTTAAATTTATAAATTTAAATAATATTATTAAAAAAATCAATTACATTAATTTTAAGTATTTTAATTAATTAATTAAGTGGGACCACAACAGGGATTAAAGTTAGTTCCTCCTAATGGAGAAAAGAGAGATGCTTTGAGTTTCTATTTACCGTTTATGACGCAAAAGTTGATGTGGAGTTACTTTTTATGACAGGTGGGCCATAAATAGGGACTGAGATGAGTTCCTTACTGGAGATGGTCTAAGGATTCGATGGTGCCAGAAAGTTTGGATCATTAAATGACCCCAGAATAAAACATATTTTTTAAGTTTTTTTAATAACTGCTAAATAATTTTTTTAAAATTTTAATTACAAATTAATTCCATATATTTTATTTAATCATAAAAACTATTTTTTATTTTATAAATAATTATTTTATCATAAATCTATCATGTTTATTAACAATCAAGAACAAAAACAATAACAAATTAGATCTTTCATTGATCCTAATAAACTTTTTGGCTATTCCAATCGATTAAAAAATTATATTTGATCCGTTACGTTCGTGATGAATCATAAAATCGTGTTTTCTTGAAAACCAATCGATTGGATTATCAAAACAATCTATTGAATTATAACTCAATCGATTGAATTACAGTTTATCACAAAACAATCAATTAAAAATTGCAAGGCAACATGGTTTTTCATATGTTCTTTAGTTTTTACTTTGGGCGTGTTAACGATAAATGTTAAGTCAATGAAGACTAATTAATCACATTTTACAATAGGATTAATTCTTATGGACATCATTAACTGCTTTACTAGAAAATTAAGCATAGTACTAATGTTCCACTTGAGATTGGGCTTGCTGTTAAATGGTTACTGATCTTCTTGGTGGTTGTGAATTGGTGAACCTGAAATTAATTATTAAGACATGTTCATTTGATAGAAACGAAAGTTAACCGATGCTCCTATAAATTAACATATAGTATAGTTTTTCATTTATTTATTGGTTAGGTTTGGCATGACACAAATTTTTGCGTCAAACTAACCTCAAATTTAGCTTTTTCTTAATGTGGTTTTTCTTCTTTTTCTGTTGATGACGCGTATAATGTTAAATGTTTACTAGACATTCGGTATTACACTACCAGTCAAGTATAGATACCAAGGTAAAGAATTGAATTTCAATGTTCAACTCATTTTTAAGCGTCCATTCATTATTTAGGTTGCTCATCACCACAACAATGTTTCTTTACCTATTTATAAACTTTGCTGATACGACTTTATAGATATTATACTATTTCTGCTGCCATTTGTCACATGCTACGTTTTATTTATACAAGAATACTTTGTCACAGATTTTACCGAACATTTGATTGTCTCAGTAGGGATCATCTTTGTAATCTATCATGTAAACGTAATCGATGTAGGCATGTCAATGGGGCGAAGCAGGGGGCGGGAGATGCCTCCCTGTTCTCCGTCTTCGCTCCCAGAATTAATCCCCGTTTTCGTCCCATTTTCAGTTATGGGAGAATAATTATCCCCATTCCCGTTGACTGTTTTCCGCGGAGTTCATTTCCCATCTCCCTATGTTTAACGTTCATATGAAAATTATAATAAAAAATATCAAAAAAACTAAAAAACAAACTATAAAATATTATTACAAACACACAAACATATCTTATTCAATTATTCAAGATTATAAGTCAAGAAATATAACATACCAAATCATAGTTCATAAAATAAAATCTTGAACAATAGAGTTAGAATTTTCAATGAGTGAAATTACTAAAAAAATTCCTATATTAGAAATAAAGTAAAGGTTATTAAGTAAGTTAAAAAATTCGGGAAATTATCGGGGATGGGGCGGAGATCCCCGCTCGGGTCCTCGCGCCTGTCTCGAGAGAATTTCGCTCCCCATCCCCACACCCACGAGAAAAATTCCCCACCATTAGGTCCCATTCGGGGGTTCCCACGGAGATCCCCACCTACTGGAGATTTTTGACACCCCTAAATCGATATATGATTTATGAGCGATTTAAGTTGTTGCTTGATTCCATTGGCCATTATATATATACTGTAGATAAGATAGTATAATAATAAGATGGGAAAGTATGAGGAGCCAATGAAATATTTATACAATGGAGATTTAGAGAGTATTAGAGATATAATTATTAGTGTTACCTTTTTTCATCAATTGAAGCTTTTGGGATGAGTGGTATCATGCTTGGTATTAGAGTATTAGATCCGAAAGGTCAAGAGTTCGAACCTTGGTAAATCCCAAAATTAGTTTAAACTTTTGAAAAGATGTTTATTATCGCTAGTACACGGATGGTTATTCTAGATAGTATGGGAGATGTTCATTTTGTAACTTAATAGCTCATTGATGTTCATTTTGTAACTTAATAGCCCATTGTATACATTGTACAAATAATTCATTGTCTCCCTAGCGGGATCCTAATAAGATTAATTCGTTTAACATTTTAGTCAACAATTCATGCATCAACATGTTGGTATAGGATCCATTCAGAATTGTTAGAAGGTGATCCATGTGGTATTTTAAAGGAAGATGACTGTGTATTGTTCTGTGTATGTTAATTGACAATTTGCATGTGGTTAATTAGTTCAAACTTCAAACTTTTTAACATGACTTTTCATTGACCTAAGCCTTAAGGAAATTTCTTGAAAATTCTCTTTTATGTGAATTTTCATCTAGTCAGTTTTAAAAACGTACAAAATAATACTACTATTAATAAGCTTTTTCAAAACTTGGTATGCAATTTGAAACAAATGTTCATATTTCAATAAAAATTGTACATATGGGCTTTATAATATAGGAAAAGTCTAGAGGACCAGTAATTTTATTGAATTTTGGCCAACATATAACCAGTAGAGAAAGGTAAGTCATTAGATGAAATCTCACATCAATCTCACACCATTAAATCATTATTAATGGCTATTTGATGGCTATCAATCACAAAAGTTACTAGTCTCCTAGCATTGTTCTTACTCAAAATGACTTATTATAACTTGGTTTGAATGTGTATCTATTTTAAATTTGTAACCAACAATTTTAATAGTTATTATTATTGTACCGACTATCAAATATTTATATAAATTATCATCTACCTCTCAACAAATGACATATATTTTAAGATTTCTTTTGTTTTGTTTGATTTTGACACAGATGTTGATCAAATTTGATCAATAATCTCAATTTAAAAAGTAGATACGACTCTTCTCTAAATAAGGAATTCGACTCAAAACTTGTCAGCTTTAATATCAAAATAAACTTTATAAGTAATGAAAAAATACTGAAATTCTTAGATTAATGATAATAAAATATATAAACAAATATTTAACATGAACAAAGACTAGAATAAAATCAGTGACTTATAATAAATTAAGAAGCGAAAGAGAAAAAAATTGCTCAAACAAGTAAAATGAAGAACAAAGCTAAAAGTTGAATCAACATAACTAAACTAAAAAAAGAAATACTTAGACAAATGAAATAAATAAAATAATGAATTGTCTCCTCACATTCACATGCATTTACACTTCATAATTAATCTTTTGTTGTCTTAATGTGATTGAAAATTTATAGAACTTCAGTGTAATTTTGTGATGTTGAATGAAAGTCTATTTTTCATTCCTTTGATTCTCATATTTACAAGAAGAGAACTTTAAACTGAGATTTTTTTATGGTTATTTTTACCCATATTTTCTCCATTACTTATTTCTCATAAACAAGCACCTACGTTTTCGCTGCAGCTTGATGGTCAAGTAATACTCCCACATTTGGGAAGTGGATCTTTTGCAGTGGAAAAAAAACTGAATGCTGTCAAGTGTTGAATCTAACTTTTTATTGTTTTCTCTCTCTTATTTAATTTTAGTTTCACTTATAGAATTAAAGGTGAGAGATCACACTTTATTCTCTCAAGTATATTTTTTCTCATTTCCCCCACATTCGTGGTAATTAGATAAGATTGTCTATACATAGGTGTTTTTTTAGTGTTTTAATTGCCATCATCTATTACTTTATATCTCACTTAATCGAATGTCTTCAAACTTTATCAACAAAATTAATATCGAAACTCACCATTATTGAGGTCGACATTTCTGTTTTTAGTCGAGTTCAAATTCTGTGCCAACAACTTCACACTTCAAAAATTCTAGTTGCTTTTATGCTACTCCATAATTTCTAATACTACTCTCCTATTATTTCATACACATGTAACGATTCGCTCTAATCATAATGATAAATGGAAGAGTTTTCGATAAAAGACTGTCCAATAAAGTTATAGTTCGAAACTACTACTAATATTTTGGTTAAAAGCTATACTATAAAGACTTGGGACAACAACTTATATAGCGGAGAAATGATTGGTTTTCAAGTTTTGGATAAAGAATAAATTTTGTATTCAATAAAACTGATGTTGATGAATGACATAATAAATGTTATTTTCAAGAAAGAACATTCAAAGATACGTTACGCAAGAAACACATTGCATACAGGCAAGTAAAGTCAGAAGGACAGAAAGGGTGGCCTAAAACAAATGAAGAAGGACAAGAAAGGGAGGGAGTAGTGGGGACTGTGGGCGGTTCCTTCCATACGTATTAGTCCATGACTTTGACACCCCAATTAATATCAACGATGACTTAGTCCTACCTTCTTTTTTTTTTTATTCAATTTCTTTCCCCCTTCTTTAAAGCCTTATTTTATTAGGACCTCTCTTCATAATTTCAGATGTAAGCTAAGGCTTTGTTTGTTTCTTGAGATATGGACATTAATTATTAAATACGGTGATATATGCCTGTTGTTTGTTAGTTTACACATAGATTTAGATAGATACGTTGGTATATGTAGATTTACATAAAATATATTTATTTAGTATTTTTTTT
>NC_029790.2:406140-406474 GCF_000816755.2 Arachis ipaensis | reverse complement strand
CAAACACATTATAAAATTTGTGTATTTTTATATTTATATATCTTTATGTATTTATGTATGTGTTTATGTATCTCAAAAAATACTAACTAAACCAGCCTAAGTGATATTAATATGTAAACTCATTCTCATAGTTGTATTATCATTTTCTTTTACAAAAGAAATAAGAGAAAATTTTACTTCTTTCCTCTTCTATGAGATGTTAAAATGATACTTCCTTCTCTTTTATTTTATAAATGTACATTCTCCTCCCTTCTAACTTTTAAAAAACCTCTTCTTTAATCCATTTTAAATTTTTTGTGTTAACTAATGTTAACTTTATTCATTTTAAAAAAAA
>NC_029790.2:405296-405801 GCF_000816755.2 Arachis ipaensis | reverse complement strand
AAAAATTAATAGTAAAATATAAAAATAATTGTTAACAAAAATTTTGGTAAAATTAAAATTTAATAATTAAAAAATTATTGAAGGGTAGGTATCTTAGAAAAAAATAATTTAATTATTAATTTTTTAAAAGTATTTTGGTAAAAATACAATTTAATCAATAAAAAAATAATTTATTAAAGGGTATTTTGATAAGAAAAATTTAATGATAAAAAATAAAATTTTTGCTAATGGGTATTTTTTTTAAAAATAATTTATTTTCCTTAAAAAATGGATAAAATTAATATTAGTTAACACAAAAAATTTAAAATGGATTAAAGAGGAGATTTTTTTAAAATTAGAAGGGAGAAAAATATACATTTATAAAATAGAGGGGAGGAGAGTGTCATTTTAGTATCTCACAGAGTCACGCGGAGGGGAGCGAAATTTTTTCTTATTTATTTTGTAAAAGAAAATGATAATACAACTATGACAATGAGTTTACATATTAATATCACTTAGGCTGGTT
>NC_029790.2:385524-405228 GCF_000816755.2 Arachis ipaensis | reverse complement strand
TCATCCATTCATGCCTCCCTAAAATTCATACAAGATATAACAAAGTTATTTATTATTATAGTATATATAGGAGCAAATTAAAGCACATGCATGAGGTAAATAAAGGAGCTTTGTCTGTACATATCTCTCGTCAATTATATCACACTCACACTTGATGCCACGAAATTTCCTAATCCCAATTCTTGCAAGTCCACAAACGCGTCTTTCTTATAAAAAGAAAAAAGAAAAAAAAAAACTTTTTGGTATATAATTCCTTACATTAAATTCTAACATAAACATATGAATATGATTAACGTACCCATCATTCCAATTTCATATTTCAGTCAAAGGCACACACAATAGTCGTACTTTCCCAGCTACTTCATTACAAATTCTACTTCTCAGCTTCCATTTTGGAATTGCGTATTCTCTTAATATTTTTTGTTTTAATAAATAATAATATATACTATATCTAAATTTATTTTAAAAATATATTTTAAGAATAAGACTGGACACGCGGACACGTGATTGTATTTAGGTGTATACAGAAGTGTCCAGAGAAAAATTTTTTATTTTTTATTAAGACACGGTTGGACACAGTAGACACGTGTGTCGAATGAGTGTCGGTGAGTGTCGTATCCGAAATGTGTCTGACACGCGGACGCTATAACTCAGCGAAGTGTCCGTGCTTCATAGCTCGGAGGTATTGGCCTTCCATTCACCACACTTTATGTATTCCACCTACCGTACGGTTTGCTGTCATTATTATTGTATACTAACTTTGTTCTAATTACTAATTACATTAACTCCTCAACATATATTACACATGCACGTTTATTATAATAATATTTTTTTCATTAAGAGGTAATGATATATATTATATATATTTGTATTATTTGATGATTTCAGAAGTCAAATTAAAAGAATAGAGAAAGTCAAAGTTTAGAGGAACAAATGGCATTTAAAATAAATCGATATAATATTGTCTAATTTCATGAATTTCTGTGTAGTTTACCCTTCTTTCTTTGTAAACATGTTACAATTAATAAAGCTATGTATAAATAAAATCTTGTCAATATGACATTGCTTAGACAAGGACAAATTTCAGTTAGATAGAGAATCTTTTTTTCTTTTATATTTGTGTTTACTTTCCTAAGTCATAGCTCAAATTTGCAGGGTCTATTACTCTCAATCAATCTTGTTGAACGTTTCTTCATATCAGAACTAACAATAATGGGGTCGGTTTGTTCATCGGGCATGGCTGAGGAGAAGAAGAAGAAGAAGAATGCAGAGGTTGTTAATGGAGAGAAGACTATAAGGTGTGCTTGGAAGCTTCGGAACAAAAACAAGATCGTTGCTAACAGGAATAATGTATATTCAAGGACTATTCATGGTGTTACAAAACAAAAGAACAAAGAGACTCGGTTTTCAACTGAGTTCAAGAAATCGAATAATCCTACTGCATCACGTGCAAAACAGGTATGTTTACTTGCACCAACAATTCGTTGCTTCTTAAGATTTTGAGACATTTAGGAACATAAGATGTTATATCAAATTCAAGTTGAAAACTCAGCAAAGTTAATGATTAGATACAATCATGTATTTTTTTCATTCTTGGTTTTGACTCAAAGTTATGTCACCCAAATTTTTCATGATTTCTTTTCTGCTTAATCATTGATGTTAATAAGTAATAATAACACCATCAATAAGTATCCTGAAGAAAGCACTTGAAAAGTTTTATACCAAACAAATATCCTCACTGCAGAGTTCTTTGGTAGAATTTGGTTGCCCAAGTGCTTATCTGAATGAAAATATGTATGAAGTTGTGTCCGATTTTGGCAGGGCTCGCAACGTGGCTCCTTGCTCGGCCGAGCCGGGGAGAGGGCGGTGGAAGTTCTGGACACACTTGGAAGCAGCATACCAAAGCTGAGCACAAGTGATGGATTTATCTCTGGCATGAATCTTAATAGAGGGCACAAAATATGTATATTGGCCTTTGAAGTAGCCAACACAATAAACAAAGGAGCAATTCTGTTTCATTCACTCTCTGAAGAAAACATTCAGTTCCTTAAAAAAGAGATCTTTCAATCAGAAGGAGTTCAAAAATTGGTTTCTACTGATACAACAGAGTTACTAAGTCTTGTTGAGGCTGACAAAAGGTTCTTGCATTTTGCTTTTAATTATTTATTGCTTTTCTCCCTCCTCCTAATGTTCTTTGTATCTGAATCCTTTTGTGGGGAATTTGTAGGGAAGAATTCAATGCCTTCTCCAAGGAAGTAGTTAGATTTGGAAATATGTGCAAAGAACATCAGTGGCATAACCTTGATAGATTTTTCTCAAGGTGAGTTTATTTTCTCACTTTTATGTGTCAAGATTATGCTAACTCAATCTTAGATGACTACAAAGAAATTCAGCTTGAACTTTCTTTTTCTTTTGTTTTTTTAGTTACTATTTTCATGTTATGAAATAACTTCAGATTAGGTGTGGATGTCTTGAGCAATAAAGACCTTAAGCTAGAGGCAGAAAAGACAATGCAGGAGTTGATCACACTAGGTCACAATACTGCTGTAAGAAAATTCTAATTTTAATTTAATTTTGTTTTGTTTCAATGAATAAAGCACATGCATGATGCATCCATTAAATTTTTTTTTTCATTTTATTGTATCTGGTTTTACTTGAAATAACAATATGTTCTTCTTTCGGTGCAGGAATTGTACCATGAGTTAAGTGCTTATGACCGTTTTAAACAAGATTATCAAGAAAAGGTTAAGGAGATGGAGTCCTTAAATCTTCCTTTAAAAGGTTAGAAACTTTTTACTGTGATTTTACCTTCAATGATTTTACTTTAGTATATATTTATCAAGTAGCAATATAAACTATTGTCTTATATATATCTCAGTTGAAATAATCAAATAGTTGTTTGTAGTTTCATAATTAACTATTTTTGGACCACAATTATAGGGGAGAGTCTCACAATTATTCAGAGTGAGCTAAAGCATCAAAGAAAGATTGTGAAGAACTTGCAAAGGAAATCTCTCTGGTCCAGAAATTTGGAGGAGGTAAATTATTATTAGGTTAAATTACACCGTTAGTCCCTATACTTTCAGTGAAATTACAAATTGGTCCCTACACTTTAAAAGTTTGTAATTGGGTCTCTAAAGAGAATTAAAATTTGTAATTTAGTCCCCGCGGGTCAAAAAGTGTTGATTTAACAGAATATTCTCAGAATATACCGAGAATATTCTGTTAAAATAGAGAATATGCTGAGAATATTCTGTTAAATCAAACACTTTTTGAACGACGGGGACTAAATTGCAAATTTTAATTCTCTTTAGGGACCCAATTATAAACTTTTAAAGTGTATGGACCAATTTGCAATTTCACTGAAAGTGTAGGGACCAACAGTGTAATTTAACCTTATTATTATTATGAATTCAATATTTAGCTTGAAATTATAAAGAATTTGAAGAATGTGTCATTGTGAAGTTCACCATCATTTCCCTTATGCAAATTCTACAACAGTGGACTTATGTTCTGTTTGGGCTTGTGCATTTTCAGGTAGTTGAAAAGCTTGTAGATATTATTACCTATATGCATCGATCAATTTCTAAGTTCCTTGGAAATGATGGTATGGGATCTTCACATGAATTTCTAAATCTTAACTCATAAAATACTTTGATACCATATTGAGAATGATGATAGTCAGAAAATAAAATAGTCTTAGAAAGAAGTATAAAATTAAAATCTTACCAAATGATAAATAAAAAACATGTAAATAAATCTTACATAGGCTTACAAAGACAACTAATATGCAATAACCTTTAAACTATCTAATAAGAGAAAAGTTTAAAAACTAAAGTTTGTGGTTCTGATTATTAATCTTGTAAAATTTTATGAAAATTTGAATTTATAGCAGGTGCAACTGTTGTCAAGTTTACCAGCAATGGTTCTCAAAGACTAGGTGAAGCTGGTCTTGCATTGCACTATGCTAACATTATCAATCAGATAAATATGATGGTAAGTTTGTATCATATGCTAATTAATATATCTTATTATTAACCACTTTGGCTTATAAAATTACATTTGTTTCTAAATTTGTGTTAGGCATCTCGGCCATCAGCATTTCCTCCAAATATGAGGGACACATTATATCATGGATTGCCCAATAGTATTAAGAGTATCCTTCAATCTAGGTTGCAAAATATGGATATCACTAAAGAGGTATGATATTCAATCTTGGTGTTTAATTAATTAATTACTCCATGAAGACTGGAATATTATTTTTTCTTAATGGAATATGCTAAGTGGAAAATTTTTGTGTAGCTTTCCATGACTCAGGTCAAAGCTGAGATGGACAAGACTCTCCAATGGCTAACCCCAATTGCTACAAATACGACCAAGTAAGACATAGAGAATGCAATGATTCAAATAACTAAGGCTACGTTTGTTTACGAGAACAGGACAGGACAAAACATTGAGACAGGATAAGATACTAATGGATAGAGACATAAAATTTTGTGTTTTTGTATTGTGTTTGGTGATAAACTAGAACAAATTATGAAAATTTAATTTATTCTCATTTTTTTTATTCAAAAAATTTGAGATGAAAATATAACAATAAAAAATATAATTATGAAAAATTAATAAGAATAATAAAAGAAAAAATAAAAAATAAGTTGTGTCTCTTGTTAGTGTCTCCGTATCCTTCCTGTCAGGATGGACACAAAATACACTAATTCAGTGTCTCTTGACACATTGTCTCTGTCCATGTCTCCTCTACCAAACACGATTTTGTGTCTCAGTGTCCCTGTCTCAATATCCTGTCTTTGTAAACAAACGTAGCCTAATATCCCTGCATCATATCTTAATTTTTTTTTTCTTTTATCTTCTTAAAATAATTATGTCATATTCATGTATCTGGCAGAGCACACCAAGGGTTTGGATGGGTTGGTGAATGGGCAAATGGAGGGTTAGTTACAAACATGATGAACCTTCCCTCTTTATATTCATTCATTCATTCATATATGATAATAAAATTATATTCTTATTTATTTATTCAGGAATAATAATGAGTTTGGTGACAGCACAGCCAAGGAGAGTAATCTAATTCGCCTCCAAACATTATATTATGCTGAGAGGCATAAGATAGATTCTTACATAATTGAATTGTTGACATGTCTCAACCATTTGGTTACATTTGTAAGATATAGACATCATAGTGGTAGTAATAATGGCATCAAGCCTAAGCAAGGCAAAAGTAACAGTCCTCAGAAGGGTCTTGACTTTCAGTCAAAGATGTTGCAATTCATAACAACCTTGGAGAGGGATAGGAACAACATAGGAACTCATCAACAACTTTCACAAGAAGATAAGAGTTTGTTGGAAGAGGTAATTGCAAGGACAAGGATCCCTGGAGTTAGCAAGAGTGAGAACCTTGCATTGACCAACAAGAAGGAATATGCAAACAGTGGTTTCTTGCATTATAGCAAGAGTGTTGGGAGTTCACCTCTTAATAAGGGCTTATTTGGATTTCACCACCAGAATTCACATGTTTTGGACCTCATAGATGGTTTAAGACATTGAATTTCTTCTTCTATATATACATAAACACAAAATACTAGCTAGGTTTATAGTGATCTTATTAATTAATTTCTTGTATGCTTTCTAAGTTATTTTTTGTAGAGAAATTGAAGCTAGTTAGGTGGAATACTTATATACGTTTGATGTTCTTGAAGGAGATTAATTCCTTGACACAAATTTGATCCACATATGTAAAGGTCCTACCAAAAATATGTAAAGTAATTTTTCATTGTGCCTAAGCCTAATTGTCTATACTGAAAATATTGATAGGGGTGTCCATGGATCGGATCGTATCCGTAGATCTGCGGTAAATATCCGCATTCGATCCGAACATTGCGGATATGATCCGCTCTTTGCGGATCGGATCGCGGATATCTGCTCTACATCCGCGTATCCGATCCGCGGATCCGCAGATCCGCACTATAATAATTAAATATATATATATATATATATATATATATATAAATTGTATGTTTTAGTTAGTAATTATTATTCATATATTGTATTATTTTATTTTTGTTATTTAGAGAGAGTTTGATTAAAAATATTTTAGGAATAAATAAGTTTAAAAGTATGAAGGAAATATTTTTATTGAATTTTTTTATATAGAAATATGATTAAAAAGAGAAGGTTTAATTATGCGGATATATCCGATATCCAATCCGATCCGGCACTAAAAAATGCGAATATCATATCCGATCCGATCCGATGAAAATTGTGCGGATCGGATCGAATTTTCGGCCAAATCCAATCCGATCCGATCCGCGGACACCCCTAAATATTGATATCGTTTGGCTAGAAAATCCCATGTATGTGCAGTGTACATTTGGCATTTGTTGGGTCTTAAATCTTAATTGATGATGGCAGTGTCTCAAATCTCAAGACTACTTCCATTTCGAGTTTAGCCTGCTAGCTAACTTTGAAATTTCAGTCAAGTGCCCCTCTTTAATTAAACTGTTTAGGCCATGTTTACATTGATGGATATTTGATGATATATATATGTACCTAGCTAAGCAAGAATAAAATGATAGTCTTAGCTTGTTCATTATATATAATATATAATATATACTATTTTTATTCAGTGTAGAAAAAACGCTCCCCTTATGTTATGTGTCATTCCAAGTTTCCAACCCACTTCATAGTTCATAGTAATTAAAAATTAGTTTCTTATGTTATAATTTTTTATTCTAATTGTGGTCTAATTTGTTAATATAGAAATTAGTTTGGGTGGTGTTGTAATTATTAATTAATTATATTGGTAGTTGGTCTGTTCTTTAATGGAAAGAACATGACTGTTCATAAATTTTATAAAGTTTGAGTCTCCAATTCTGATTACTCAATAACAAACAAACACATTTTAATTTCATCTGAATTTATGATTCAAGAATTAAAAGTTTTTAAATTAAATCAAAGAATTTATTAGCAATAATTAAAAATACATAAATTACTGATTTTATAAAATATCTAATATCTTATGCTTATTCCAAATATTATTAGTGTTGTATACTTTTCCTTGATATATACGTCATGGACATGGTTGCATTTTTCATGTCATCTAATTTAGACGGTTATAATATTGCAAGGGAGGCAGGGAGCAGATAAGGTTTGCAAGATACATGTACTTGAATAGTGGATATGGATCTTAACTAAATTGGGCCTTCTATCTTTTTTATCAATAAAGTTGATGTAATCCAATATTTTAGGTTTCTCTAGTAATTAGTTTATTAGTTTAAATGTTAAAAGTTTGAAGGTGAGTTTATGAATATAATAATTTATTAGCTAATAATTTATTAGCTAATAATAAATTATTAAATATAACTCGAATCTATTATGAAACATCAAAAATTTAATTATAAAATAAAATATAACATAGAGACTCAATTAAAAAAATATAAAAACATAACTAAAAATTCAATAAAATTATAATAACTAACAAAATAATTAAACCTTCCTTTAATTTGTCAGATACAAATATACAATGAATCTCGACAACTCTCTCAAATTTACAATGAGATTTTATTTGAACTTTTTAATTATAAATATTATATATATTTTTATAATTTTAAAAATACTGAAACATCAGTGCACTTGAAAGTTTTTCATTATATTGATGGGAATGAACTAATACAATTTTTCTATATCCTTTATTCAGTTTGGGACTATGTCTGACTAAGTTACTATAGCTTCCATCTTGGCCTAACCACGAAGTACATTGTGTTATGTGTACGATGCGAAGGGAAGGGAAGTATTATTGTACTTCAAACTCATTAAGTAGATAGGTGCATGAACTGAATTAATATTCATTTCTTTTGATAGAAGGGATCGAATTATTAATCATAACAATAAAACGAGGGACTAATCTCTACATACAAGTAATTTTGCTATACAAGTCTTACAAGTTCTCTAATTGATATTACGCTCAAATGCGTTTGTTATGCACATATGTTTCACGTGCCTCTAACAGATTTTTAATTTTTGAAAGGATTCCGTTTCCTTTTTCAAATTTCTTGTCTTCTCTTTCTCCTTTTTTATTTACGTGTTTTTCTTTCTCTGTTCTCTTTTTTCGTTATTCTCGATTTTCATTGTTTTTTTACATTAAGCTCTGAAATCGTTTTTGAAGATAATGGATAATTCAACTTCAGATTGTCAGATGAACCCTTGCTTGTGAAATTTGATGTTAATTATTCTTTGTTTGAATTGAACCTAATGTACTAGTTCTGATTAGAATTAATATAATCTTATCCATTTTATATCAGACGTTCGGGTGTAGATAAGGAATATTTGGGTGTATTTTTATAAAAGTTTGGGTGTATTTATAGTTTATGACTTTTCATCTGATGGAGGGTTAACTGTCTTATTCTTTTAGTTGAATTGTTTTAGTTTCTGTTTAGTTATGATTCATGAATCTGGTTTTTGTGATTTTTTATGATGATTTTATAGTTGTATTTGCATTCTATAGTTTATGCTTGCTTTAATATGATGTATTTTGAGTGTATTTTGCAGCTCTTCTGTAGTGTATTTTGCAGCCCTTGCTTACTTTTGTGGCTGATTTTAGTGTACACGTAACATAATTCATTTCTATATCTGCAGCAAATTTGGGAGTAAAAACGAAGATATTTGGGTGAATTTTTATTCTGATGAGTTCTGTATAATTCAGAACTCTTCCTCTTCTTCCTCCTCATCTTCTGCTGCTTCTTCTTCTTCATCTTCTTATTTCATATTCTCATAATTCTTTTTGGGAGAAAAAATCAAACAAAGAAGAAAAAATACATAATGTTGCAAAATCAAAAGAAAAAGAAGGAGAAACACGACGATGAAGATGAAACACGCGAAGAAAAAGGAGGAGAAACACAAAGAAGGAGGAGGAGAAGAAGGAAGAGGAGGAGGAGGAAAAACTCGAAAAAAAAATGACAGTTGTGGTTTTCATCGAGGAGGAAGAAGAAGAGTCGTTCATAATGATAAGTAGCGCGCTTTAAAAACAGGAAGAAGTTGTTGAGTAACATGCGTGTATTTACTCTTGAATGTGAGAGTGTAATGCGCGTGTGTTTTGTTGAGCTTGTGCCAACTTATAAGACTTGTAAGGCAAAAAAAGTTTGTATATATAGTATACCTGTAAAATGAGGATGCATGCAAGAATTGTTAGAAATATGGATTAATCAATAATCGTGCTTTTAATAAAGGATATCAACTACTGTCAATTACCATATTAATTGCATCTAATTTGCCTGTGCATTAATTTCTAGGGGGAAAAAACAGAAGAATAATTTCAGAGTATAATCTTATTAAATATATAGTAGCTGAGTATTGTTTCTGAAATTTCCTCTGGTGAAACAAGTCAACTAAATCCTACGAGCCTGTGATCATAGGCTGCAATTTTGACAAACAAAATTTGAATACATACATTATATATAATTAAAGCTAAGTATAATATATAATCTTCAATTCTGGTTTGATGAAAACAAATTTAGAGAGACTAAATTATTTTGTCCAAATTATGTATGTGTGAGAAATGAAAGTTACATTTGATTTGTCAGAAAGTGTGATTTTATATGATTACAAAAAGTATAAATCAAACTTTCCGATAAATTAAATGCTACTGACAGTAATAGCCGTTTGAAATTAAATTAAAAGACAAAAGAAGAGGTCCTATTACTCGTTTGCATGCTAAATACGACATTATCATTTTCCTTATGATGTCAAATCCAGTTTCCTGTGAATGGAGAAATGAAGACAGCTGTTCATAACGTCATCACTTAGCTTGTATGAATTTTCTTTATATGATTTAGTTAAAAATCAAGAGCACTTTAATTTTGAAATTAATTATATATTTCGTCACTTTTCTTTATATATGATTCCTTTTTCATGTCGTTCATTACCAAAGGTCTAGGCTTGCTTATACATATGTAACGTATTGAAAGTTTCTCCATGACCGCTACAGAATTTGTATGGAATTTAAAATGAAACTACTAAAATAAATTAAGTAGAAACTTCAAAGCAAAGTCACTATATATTATCTCTCGTTGAGAGTTCCATGCATGTCCAAACAAATTTAAGGAAAAGATGAAGAACACTTGCACACTATTTTGTATATTGTTGTTATGTATACCTGGGAAATAACAATTCAATATACGTGACAAAATTATACTGACAATAATGTTATCGATTTTGTCACCTTTTTTTTAATAAATAAAAAAAATTATCATTTACACTAAAATACAAATATTTACTATTTTACGCAGTATTTCTCAATTTTGAACTGAATGTCCTAAAATAGAAAACTTAATTTTTTTTTTTATTTTGCAGATATTAATTGCGAAATTGTATGTCTGTGAAATTGTAAAATACTACAAAAAACGATAAATATATTTTTGTTAAGAGGAGTGCTAGGGAGAAAACTAGCAGAATTTGTGATGTTTAGCCATCAATTAGTCATCATTAATATTTTTAATAGTGTAAAATTAATGATTTTTTTTTTATGGTTAAGTGTTGGCCAGATTTCAACAAAAATAGTGCTGGCCCTAGATTTTTTCTTTTTTTAATTTATTAAAAAAAAAGCCGTTTTGTCACTTATGGAGAAGTACGTAGATATTTTCAATTGATAGATTCGCTTAGAAATTTAGAATTCCCCACGCACTTTACTTGTTACTAGTTTGTAGATCCAATAATCTAATTTGCCTATTGCTAACGTCATTGCTTCTAACATCTATAGCACCGAAAGGGAACAGAATAACAGATACAAAGCCTTCACCAGAACATTAAAGATCAGAGATGAACTTACAAAATAAAAAGCATATAACGTTCAACAAAAATACTATTTGTACATTAAAATTAATCACCAATATATTTATATATAAATATATATGTAGTTTAATTTATTTAAAAAAATTTCAAATAAAGTAACCAAAAGATAAAATTGACACAAAATTAATTCATAATCATTGCTAGCCAAGAAATTAGGAAGAGTTCAAGCCAATAAACACCCATCCCATCAAAAGTTGTATACAATTAAGGCCAGTTTGAGTAAATAACTTAAATAAGTTTTTTTGGAAAAAAAAAATTTAAAGATAAGAACTTTTATTAATAACAGCTTATAAATAAGTTATTTTGTATTTTGATTTTTAGTTATAAAAGTACTTATTTTAAAGTTGTAGCGTTTGGATAAATAACTCAAAAAATAAATTTTTTTACAGAAGAGAATGAATATTAAAATAACGATAATAACAAATACTTTTCAATATTAAATGTTGATTTTACATAACCTAATCACTAATATTGTGTATGATATGGTAGGTGAAAATAAAAAATAAATATAAAATGTGTGTCAATGTATATTTTGTTGCTTTTTTTTTTATTTTTTTACTCCTATTAGAACTCTCTTCTCCTTTATTGAGGTAAAAAACTTGCTATAATTAACTATGAAAATAATAACAAGCTATAAAATCACATACGAAAAAAATAAAATTAAAACTGAAATTTCATACTACAGTTAAATATAAATTTAATAATAAAAAATAGAGTTATAAAATAATAAAAAAATACTTAGAAGGAATATATGCAGTAGGTTGTTCAGATGCAATATTGTCTGTAAATGGTAGTGGAGGATCAATACTTCTATCAGATGAATCATTAAGTGAAAATGGTAAGGTTTGAAACATTGCGTGAGAATGATGGTGGAAGGCCAGTGCTTCTAGCAGACCTTGCGTAAAAATGGTGGTGAAAGGTCAATATTTTTCACAAAGTCAAAAAGAAAAATAGATTTTTTTGTTTTGAAATGATTTTTTTTTAATTTAGTGGTAGAATGACTTATCCAAAAGTAAAAAAGTCATATATTTATACTTTTTCAAAAAAAAATTTTTAAAATAGTGCCAAACATTTAATCAATTATTAAAAAAATATTGGAAACAAAGGAGTCACTACAACAAAACAATATTTTTGCAACCATTATAAAATTGTTGCTAATAATTTAAGCGCAGTGACGATTTTAGACAACCCTCGCATAAGGGTCACAAAATATTATAATATTATTATCCAATAAAGACACTTAAAATTAAAGGTTATAAAATAAGTGGAGTCTAATTTGTGGTGATGGATTATTTAAAATTTAAAAACAGTAAAATACAGATTCTTAATATTTTTGTGAAAAATTCAAATTGTCGATCTCCATTCTTTTTTTATTGTAAAAAGTATCCAAAATGTTATAAATTTTGATGATAAAAACAGTACTACTTATCCATTTATAAATGATAACTGTACTGATTAATCTTTGACAACTGCAAAAATGGACATATTAATTTTCTTATTATATATGACGTCAGAAATGACTACTTTTGTCATTGATGTATTAAAACTTGTCTGTGTTCATAGCATGAATCTCCGTCGCTGCCTAAATACATGGGTACGTTTTTCCATTTAAAACAGGGCGAGTGACACTTGCCCAATAGAACTTTATTTGGTAGAACATGTCACAAAATATCTATTTAGTTTAGTTTCTAACTTTCTAATAATCTTAACTCTATATATCAACATGCACACTCTCTATGATGTACGGACTTCACTGACATGGACACGGGACACGTCGACACGCAAATTTTAAAATCTTATATAACACGATGACACGCATACATATAAAATATAAAGTAATTTTTAGATAAACTGAAATGATATTTTAATATGTCTTATTTTAACTATATCAAGTATTTAAAATATTTTTTATTTTAATAAATAATAATATATACTATATCTAAATTTATTTTAAGAATATATATTAAGAATAAGACCGGACACGCTGACACGTGATGGTATTTAAGTGTGTCCAAGTGTCTCCAGAGAAGAATTTTTTAATTTTTATTGTGACACGGTTTAGACACAGCAGACACGTGTGTCGGACGAGTGTCGATAAGTGTCGTGTCCAAAATATGTCTAACACACAGACACGACAACTCAGCAAAGTGTCAATGTTTCGTAGCACACTCTTATTCAATAACATGAACTTACGTCCTTAACTGCCCAAACCCAAATAATATTGTGTAGATAGCTACTTAATTAAATGTGTTAAGAACCTATGAATTTGTGATAATTCAAACGCCCTGTTATTATTTAATTTCATACTAAATTGAATTGATTTTTCAGCCCCTATATCAGTATCAAAACCCAGATATTTTAATTTAGGGTATGCTTTTTCTGACTTTTGGATATTTTTAAGAGAAGAGTAGAGAATTTAATGTGAATTAGATGTTTGAATATGTGACTTGATGAGTGGTTGTTTTCTGGTGAAACTAATATTCAGGACAATTACCTAATAATTAAGCCTAAATACATAATGATTATATAGCCAAGTACTGAAGCAGTTCAACAATGGCAAGAATTTTTACAATGATAGAAAATCTGGGAAGTTGAAGCTTAACTTCAACAAGAAGACTCAGCAACTCAACTGATTAATTTAATTGCTAATATATAATCGAAAAAAGTTTAAAAAATTAGTATTTTTATTAAAATTTGGTCAGTATTTAATAAGTAAAAATAAATAAATAATTTTATATTTAATATAATTTTACATTATTAAAAATATTAATAATGATTAATTAATTACTACAAATCATAAAATCTGACCATTAAAAATAAAATGGCTTGTGAAATTAAAAGATCAAAATAAGTTAAAAAATTAAGTATACACGTTTGAGACAAACAAAAAAATAATTTATCATTTTTTAGATGATGTAAAACGTGTCAAAATTGAAAAGGTTGCCAAATAAGACTAAATAACTTTTTTATCCATTTGGTTAGCAATTAGCAAGGGGCTACTCACAAGTTAGAATGAAGTCACACTTGACCAAAATTTCAATCCAAATTCAAAACCCTTTTCTCGTTTTTCTTGGCATATTTACATATCAATCAATGGTACGGTGGGTTCCTTTGGCTTTCCACTGTAACATCAAAGCCAATAGTTGTTTAGCTGTGCAGTCACACCTTTACGTCTCAAAATAAAATAATTATTAAATCTAAATTTGGATAATGAAACAAAATTTCGTTTATACCTGCTATTGATAGAATTCAAAGACAAAATAAACATATAGAATTAACAACATGTAAATGATATAATTAACGCGTTATTATTTTCTGAACATATTTAAAAAAATAATACATTAAATAGCTACTCTGGTATTTATAATTAGTGATACTTTAATAAAAGAATTTTAAGTTACTAATAAATTACGATTATTAAATTATTTTTTTAAGTATAGTGAGTTTAGGACCAGGTGTGCATGGGTGAGATATTGAGATAGCAGGACTAGGGGTGGCAAACGGGTCTAAATCTGTCGGGCCGCCCCGCGTAACCCGCCAAAAAAGGCGGATCGGGCTGAAAAATTGGGACCGCCAAATAACAAAAACCCGCCTAACCGGCACCGTTTAAACCGTGAGCTTTGGCGAGCTTTGGCGGGATGGGGCGGGCTTTGTGTTTTTTTAGTGAGGGGGTATTTTTACAATTTTTTTTGCCAAACCTAACTTACAAGAGTATGAAGATAAAAATTGAGTGGTTTGAATTATGTTTATGTTACTTTGGAGACAATATTTATAATTATATTTTAAATTATGTTTATTTTGTTTTGGAGAGAATATTTATACTTATGTTTTGGATGAAAACTTGGTTTATAATTATGTTTATTAGATATTTATAATTACAAAAATTTTAATGTTTATGAATATAAAAAATATAATTTTTTATACCTTTAGAAATTATAATAGTTAAAAGTAAAAAATAGAAGAGATTTTTTTATATCTTTATATATATTATTTAATAGTTAAAAGTTAAAAAAATGGATATTTGGCGGGCTTAGCTAGCCGGCCCGCCAGCCGGCTATTAGGCGGGGCGGGCTGGGATTTTGGGACCGCCTCACTAGGCAGGGTGGGCTTCTGGCGGGATGGGGGAGGGCATCCCTGCTTGCCACCCCTAGTTTGGACCATATACCACCTGATGAGTCTTGGAAGGTATAGTTGCTTTCCTTTCAAGATACACTAGAGAAGTATTGCCATATCTGATGGAATCTCTGTCTCATGAGTGTTGGGAATTACATAGTTACTCATAATCTGCTGCCACAGCCTAGCCTCGACGGTAAGATACTTGACCTTTATGCCCTTCGGACTCAGCTTTGACGGTCCATATGCCCATGGACTGTCAGGGTGGATAGCTATAGTTTGGAGGATGGCATCCCAATCAAACTCCATGGGGCGGGCTTTCCCGCTTGCCGCCCCTAAGCAGGACTATAAGGAAAACAGCCGTTACGTTAATTTTCATGTAACGACAATAATTTTCAGCTGTAATTTCAGTTGTTGTGTCAATAATCAAATATATCTCGTTATTATTTATTGAAAATAAAACAAAAGCAATGACCCACCACGTATTATTAATATCTAGGAACATGCGTGCATGTGATCATAGTAAATCAATTGCAACATATCTTATTATGTTCAATTCAGCTAAGAGACAAGGAAAAAAAAACCCATGAAATTAACATTGAATCTGTTTGGCTACAATGGGTTTTCGTCAGGTGAGAAATTACATATCAAATGAGATACACATGTATACTCTGTTTCATTGAATGCAATGAAATTCCGTTCTTTGAAAATTTCTTTTGCACCTATATATAGGACAATAGAATGCCATATGATGCCGTACTTTAATTTTAATTGAGAAAGGGAAAAAAGTATATAGCCTATTTTGTATGTGTATATGTTAAACTATGATTATTACTTTGAAGCTAACTATAATAAAAGTATATTATATCTGGTTTGTCTTATTTATATCATTGCAACAATAGAAAAGAAAAGTCAAATGGTATTGAATAAAAGGAAGACATTTTTTCTGAGCATATCAATACAACAAGCCTCCAAAAGTGCCCCTCCGTTCCCCCTTTCTTTTTTTTTCTTCTTTTCTTTTAGGTCACAAAACAATGATAAACACTTTTATAATATTACGTTGTGTGTCTTAGAACATATTAATTCGTGTGTGAGAACGAAAAGAGAACAGAGTAATATAAAAACTATTTTATTGCTAATACGAAGTAAAAAAAAGTTTTATCTAAATTAAGCAGAGTAATTAACTAGTATGTAGCTAGTTGTTAATTATGGAGTGAGATAGAAGAATGTTTGCGTTTAATGATGAGAAATAAAAAGAAGTGAAGGAAAGAAAGAACGTTACTTTGGTCAGCTGGTGGAGGGACCCACAAAGGGAAAGGGTAAAAATAAAGTAAGATACGAATGAATTACATTGTAATCCCTTTTGAATAAACTAACTCTAACGTCTATAAATAAGTAATGTTTGGATCTCATACCATTCTTCTCTCATCTCATCAACTTGAAGAAGCAGCAACAACTTGCTTCATCACCTTCTTCTCCCGAAACCCACCCACCTTGTATTATGGATCATCGTCAAGTCTCAGTATTCATTTCCATGTTATTAACACTTCATCTCTCATTATCAGGTAATTAAATCACACCAACCATGGACATCTCACCTCCATGCTCCCACCCATCTTTGTTCTTCATCCTTTATTAATCATTTCATATATTTATTTTACGACTTTATGCACTGTACGTTGTTAGTGCAACCTAGATTTATACAATCCACCAAAAAAGATTAACATGTTAACAATAATAATGAAGTAGACGAATGACCATTAAATCCGTAAAATAATTTGACACGAGGAATGTTAGGGGACAATAATTTTAGACTTATTTTTGTTTTGATGGTTAAGTGCTAGTCAGATATCAATTTGACATTACAACTAAAGTTGATAGGCAATTTCTTTTTTTTTTTTTTTACTAATATAAGAGACTTGAACTCGCAACTTTTTAATTGAGTATGGAGAGACTATGTCATTTGAGTTATAATTCATTAGCCAATTTCATTAGGATCAAATAATCACTTTTGAATAATTGAATATTGATTATGCAGGGGTAATTGCAACCACATTCACATTGGTTAACAAATGTGACTACACAGTATGGCCGGGAATTCTATCTAACGCCGGAGTCTCCCCTCTCTCCACCACCGGCTTCGTTCTCCAACCCGGCCAGTCCACTCCAGTCACCGCCGCAGCTGGCTGGGGCGGCCGCTTCTGGGGCCGAACCCTCTGCTCCCAAGACTCCACAGGAAAATTCTCCTGCGTCACTGGCGACTGCGGCTCAGGAAAGCTTGAGTGCTCCGGCAACGGCGCCACGCCACCGGCCACGCTGGCCGAGTTCACACTTGACGGCTCTGGCGGCCTCGATTTTTTCGACGTCAGCCTCGTCGACGGCTACAACGTCCCCATGCTGGTGGCACCCAGCGGCGGATCCGACGCCGGAAACTGCACCGCCACGGGATGCGTCGGAGATTTGAACGGCGCGTGTCCTTCGGAGCTGAGGGTTATGAGTGAGGATGGAAAACAAGGAGTCGCGTGTAAAAGCGCGTGTGAAGCGTTCGGTTCGCCTCAATATTGCTGCAGCGGCGCGTATGGGACGCCGGATACTTGCAAGCCATCGAGTTACTCGCAAATATTCAAAAGCGCTTGCCCACGCGCCTATAGCTACGCGTACGATGACAAGACCAGCACGTTTACTTGCGCCAATGCCGATTACACAATTACCTTTTGCCCTGCCCCTAGTACAAGGTTAGTAATCAGCAACACTCCTTAAAGCTTTATGGTTTTAAAGGGTAGTTTAGTCCTTTTAATGTAGGTGCACTATTTGTTACTTACTGACTGGCTTTGAGATTTGTGAAGATGAACGTTGGGTTTGGACACTTGCAATTGCAAGTTGCAAGTACAGTTACCGTTCTGTTGTTTTCTATAACGTCTTTGTTTTCACTTAACTGACATACGAGTGGGGCTTTTTTGTAAAATCACGCAACTTCATATTTTTCAAGTGCACACTTAGCTGTATATAAATATTATTTTAGTGTATTATGATCACATAATAAGGTGTTAACATGCACATAATTTGATTGATTATATGAGTCAAAGTTGTCATCTATCCATTGAAAACTATAGCACACCATACTGGTACTACCGGCATTAAAGTAAGTGCCCAGTTGATAATAGTAGTAATAATTATGGAGCTCATGACAGTTACACGTTACTGCTTCCATTTGAAGAAGTGATAAAATTGTTTGTTTTGTTTTCTGATTTGCAGTCAGAAAGCGTCAAATGAAGGTGGTTCTTCTGCATCATCCTTACTGGACAATGGCACAATGGTGTACCAAGGCTTCGGTCAGAGCGAGATCTCATGGGCCACGTGCACCCATGTGTTCCAATCTCGAGCAATCGCCGCCGTTGTTGGTGTCACCATGGCAGTTTGGCGCTTCTCCCAGCTCATCTAACTACTACTACCGAGGCCCATCACCTTGTAAGATACACACATGCTTCCATGTTCTTTGGCCCAAAATGAATGGTAAGACCAGCATGGGCCATGTGAGCTGGCTAGGGCCCACATTCGTTAGGCCGTGATGACGAGGACATGACTCATTTGGAGAGAAAGGCGAAAGGCTCACCCTATCGGCCTATATCCTACCACACTTAATTATTTATTTCCCTCCAAATCCCACTCTAGAGTATTATTATTAATTACTCCATGTGTATTCATATAGCAATATAGGTAAAGTAGTTGAGAGAAGTTTTTTTTTTTTTTTTAATTTTTTTCCCTAGGTTAGATCAATTGGTAATTGGGTATACTAATATTGGATTCATTTTATTGTGGGCAATGCAATTCATTTATTGGTTGGGGAACATTAATACATTATGTAATGTGGGAGGCTATGGTATTTGAGAACAGATATAAAGAAATTAGATGGATTGGTATATTATTACTTTCTTCTATTTGTTGCCGTGTGAGACTTATTCAATATACAATACCAACCTTGTCGTGTAAAAAAAGTGCCAAAATAATAAGAATGGATAACATAAATTATGTTCAAGCTAGGTCTCACAAAGAAATGATGACACCAGCAATGAGCAATTATAAGAATGAATGACTAGCGACTGAAAAAGAAATTTTGGGTCTTTTCAATAGCTTGCTCTTTTTGGAGTTTATGCAAGAGAAAAGTTTTTAATTCATTTTTAGTTTTAGTTTTTATTAAAAAATAGTTTTATTCTTAATAATTGTTGTTAGTTTATTCCAATACATGTTGATATAGAAGGTTAAATGCTAATATATTTTGCATATCTAAATTTATGGCCTTTTTATATGAATAATCAACATCTACTAATGGGACCATTCCAATTGCAATTATTATGAACATACATAAGAGTGGTGTGCCCCTTGCCACAGATGGATTAATTTGTATTATTATAATAAGAGTGAGTGGTGTAATGCAGCAATAATCTCCAACCAAGCGTTTTTTTAGTCCTTTTATTTCCCCTTCACATTATTATATTATCATTCATGCCTTGTTGGTGGGTCGCGTCTATATCTTATTCTCCATCCACGACAACATCATGTTATAGCTAGCTTGGATTGAAATTCGCTCTTCATTATTATTACTTTCTAATTACGGTTCATTTAATTGAAATATTTTCAACAGAAAAAAGTATATGTTTTAAGTTTCTACAATAACCAATTTAACGTAACGATCTTTTATTTTTTACAAGTTCTCTATCTTTGTTTGGCTTC
>NC_029790.2:367699-384936 GCF_000816755.2 Arachis ipaensis | reverse complement strand
CTTCTTAAAAAAACCTTATAATAATTATTTAATATGATATATTACTATTAATTTCTTTTTAAAAAAGTTAGGAGCCGAGGCCTCCACTCGCCCCGTAAGTCCGTCCCTGGTGGCTGGTTATACGTGGTTTTTGAATTCAACGGAATTAGAAGCACGATTATAATCCAGATTCGGCCGCCGGCACGATTTTAAAAGTCAAACTCACCAGGTTGTTGAGTTAACATTTAATTAAGCTTATGCATGAAGAAAACTAAATGATAATTTGACTAATAATCTTTCTTAATGTTCCAATTTATCTGAGTGAGGCTAATCGTATGGCAAACTTAAGTATATATGTATGTAGCAGTCCTGGCATCGGCGAGTAGTTCAACTTTTAATTTATGGGCATCATATTTTAGATAACCTAATTTAGCAGTATTATGTGAATGAAGTGATATAAATGTCAAAATGGTAGATGCCTGGCTTTATGGATAAGATGATGATACTTTGACTTTGTAAACATGAATCACCGATGGAGTGGTTGAAGTTTAGATGAATATTGATGCTACCTAGTCTTTCATCTCATAATATAACTTAATAAAGGGACAATTACATCTTCAAGAATTTTAATTTTGGGCTAATTAATTTTTTTTAATATCAATTAGATCTTTTACGACAATAAATAATAGATAGTATATATAAAACGATGTAATTTTAGACAATAAAATATTCATTATTTTTTGAGTTTTCATATAATTTTATATAATTTTTATTAACTGCTCTTTATTATTTATCATGAATCTTATCGAATACAAATGAAGTTTCAGTTAAAAAATTATTATTTATATAACGATTTCTCAAAAATAAATAGACACATACATTACAACAGTTAATAATATATATGTCTATTATTTATTTAAAGTATTTTTCTTTCATTTTTTAATCTAATATTTTCTTGCTATGCATTACTTTCCTTTTTCCTCCACACGTTGATCAAGAGTATGAGATTAAGTATAAAAGCTACACAGATCAATAGCTAGTAATAAACATTAACATTATTGTTGGGAAATGTTTCATGTAAAAATTGTTTCTGTCTATTCATGGGTTACATACTGACTTAACAGTTAACAATGAGTCGATGAATACAAACAAATTAATTAGGCGTCACATTTCAGGCCTGATTCCTACGCAACCATACACAAAATAAAAGAAGCTATATAAGATATGTTAATGTAATGATGGGATGTGTGAATAGCGTATTCTGACCCGCTGCTTCATTCCGATCCCCTCTTGTGTTCCTACGTGAATCTCAATCTCAAATGTTTATTTGTGCTTCACGAAATCCATTTATTATATTGATTATGTTCATTTTGTCAAACCAATGAACCAAATTTGTAAGTGGTGTCACATTCAATTCCCACATATAACACAAATTAAAGCACTCATCACGTTCATAATAGTTGCACACTTGCACTAATATACATTATATTGATTGAAAATTTATAATTGAGGATTCCATATATACGTTTCTATCCACAAGGTTAAGATGAGTTGCTTTAATTACTAATTAGAAGTGAAAAAGCGTTGTAAGTGTGTACGTCCCTTTTTTTCTTTTAGAATCTGTTGAGCATTTATTCCTTAGGTGTGAGGTAACATGGCAGGTGTGGTGCAAGTGGCTGAGGCTACTAGGAAGGGAGTGGGTGATTCTCGGAACTGTTAAAGAAATGTTTGAGAGTTGGCATGGAATGCATAATAGACAACAGGGGAAAAAGATGTGGATGTCAGTGTTCTTTGCAGTGATTTGGAACATCTGGTTGGAACGGAATGCACGAATCTTCAAGAATGCAAGAGCAAGCCTGGAGGTCATACACACAAGGACGTTGATGAGCTACACGGAATGGAGTGGTGGTGATCCTGGGGGAGGATGAGAGTACTGGGGATAGTAGGGGTTGGTTTATTTGTTGGTAACTGATTATGTGTCTTCTTCTTTCTTTTATTTGCTCCACTTTAATGTGTTGAGCTTCCTTTGTTTCAAAAAAAAAATAGGAAGAGAGGAAAGAGATCCCGAGTATCATTTTCAATCGAAATTGTACCTTATAAAGCATAGACACATCAATTGACGTAGGGGTGTCCATGGATCGAATCGTATCCGCAGATTCGCGGTAAATATTCGCATCTGATCCGAAAATTGCGGATACGATCCGATCCGCAAATTGATCGGATCGAATCTGATCTGATCCGCACCCTTTATGGATCAGATCGCGGATATCTGCTCTATATTCCCGTATCCGACCCGCGGATCCGCAGATTCGCACTATAATAATTAAAAAATAAATAAATATATATATGTTTGGTATTATATTTATTTGTTTGTATGTTTTAGTTAGTAATTATTATTCATATATTGTATTATTTTAGAAATAAATAAGTTTAAAAGTATGGAATGAATATTTTTATCGAATTTTTTTACATAGAAATATGATTAAAAAGAGAAGATTTAATTATGCGGATATATCCGATATCCGATCCGATCCGCAAATGTGCGGATCGAATCGGATCGAATCCGGAACTAAAAAGTACGGATATCATATCCAATCCGATCCGATAAAAATTGTGCGGATCGGATCAAATTTTCGGCCATATCCAATCCGATCCGATCCGCGGACACCCCTAAATTGAGGTGCTAGCCAGTAGTGGACCACAGCTGAGAATATCATGTGTGAAAGAGGCCCTTAATCGTTGTTGGGCCTAAACAACCTTAGTAGACTTTTAAGAAAGGAAGCCCATGTTTTTTGGAACAATCTACAATTTCTATTGTAGCGGATAAAATATTATTTTAAGAAAGGCCCTATATCAATAGTGTTGAGCAAAAAACCAAAAATGTTGAGCATCTCACAAAGACAGATTAATAAGTTGCTGTAACTCTTGCAAAAGAACATCTGTTAGTGGCGATGGTGATGGTCAATGCATAGCAACAAATGTAATTTGATTCAAACTTCAAATCACTAAGCATTTATTTATGTATATGCATGTAGCATTCAATATCTGAAAAGAACTACTCAAATCTCCAATAATTTTAGGTAGGTACACGACATATAAACTAATTAAACTGGAAAGCTAGCTACTTAGCCGCATGTGTGCTTAAAAACTTAAAAGAGTCTACTAAGGTTGGCTTGAATGGTCAACCTCACTTTGCTCTATTTTGAGTATTTTGCCTTGTTGGAACCAACGTCACCAAAGAGATAACAAGTGTTAAGAAATAGACTTTAGTAACCTTCTTTAATAGCCTTTGATAAAATAATATAAGACAGCCACATATTAGTCATAGCACACTACAGATCATATAATATAGCAGTAACCGAAAACTTTTGTAATAAGAACAGAAGCGACAAAATGTCAGAAGTGGGATTTGAACCCACGCCCTCGTTAGAGGACCAGAACTTGAGTCTGGCGCCTTAGACCACTCGGCCATCCTGACTTGCTGTTTGAATAATTTCACACAGATATTTATGATTCTAATATCCGAAATTTGATTGACACTAGAAAGAATATATATATCACATATGCTGTAGAATTTTATAAGGAAGAGATTGCTAATTAGAAATGTCGTTCCGAGCATATTAGGCAAAATTGAGAGCTAAGTACAACCGCCGTAAGATGCTTTGTATTGGTTTTTGAAATTCCAAAGGTGGAAAATTTAATTGAAGATTATTTGTTTCATGTACTTTATTCTCTCATATCTCATATTCTTTTAAATTTTCCACTGAAGATAAAGAATAATGGTTTGAAACATTTCATTGCAGACAACACTGTTCGAATATATAGTATAATTTGTGATCTTTACTTGTAGCAAAATTTAATCGCTTAAACCCTCTCAATTCGTTTATTAAGAGTTTCAAAAGTGTTTTTTACATAGCACAGGTTTCAAAAGAAAACACGTGTAATACTGTAATCTGAATTTCTTGCAATAAAAACAAAGGAAGAGAGAGAAAGAATACAAAAAGTTGGGCCTCCAAAATCTGCAATCACTTTTCCAAGATGAAGAATAATGTTGGTGAATGGTGAGGAGATATGTGATTTTCCCCTAGCGTTACAGGTTTTGGTTGTTGAAGAATGTAGAATGAGGCAGCAAAGTTATAGTGGGTCTTACTCAAAGTAATATTCCAATCCATTTGTAAATATGTATCTATTCACACTTTGTAATCTTAGTTCCCAACTTTCTTCCTCTCATTTGCACTCCATTTATCACACTCTCAACAAGTTCAAATAACATCAAATCTAAAACTTTATATCCACAAGTTAGTTGTTACATTTTATGCATGGGCAGTGGAGCCCAAACAGTGTCACAACCTCCATTCTTCTCTTACCAATGGCTTCCTTATTGTTTTCCTATTACTGTTTCTCTTCACACATTGCAATCATCTTGTTTCTATTTTGCTTCGGTAGGTTCTCTCGTTCCTTTCTTTTCTACTTGATCTTATATATTCATCAAATAAAATGGTCAATATTTATTTAATGAGTGAATATCTTAATCGGCCCCTCACAATTATCTCGAAAGGATAACGAGATCTCTAAGAAAAAAAAAAATACCTAATCCAGCTGCTGATATTTTTTTTAGCACAGAAGTCTCGTTGTCCTTTCGAAATAATTGTCTGAGACCGGATTGAATTTTTTTTTTTAAAGGCCTCATTGTCTTTTGAAGTAATTTTGGCTATTTTGGATTTTTCTCTTATTTATTTGGAATATAGATAAAGGAGCATTAGGGGCCAAGTTTACAATAATTAACAAGTGTGATTACACGGTGTGGCCTGGGATTCTTGCCAATGCTGGCAGCTCCGCATTGGATACCACCGGCTTCCACCTCCCATCCGGCGGGTCGAGGAGCTTTCAAGCCCCACCCAATTGGTCAGGCAGGTTTTGGGGCCGAACCGGCTGCAATTTTGACCCCAATACCCAACAGGGCACCTGCACCACAGGGGATTGTGGCTCCAACCAACTTGAATGCAATGGTTCCGGGGCAGACCCACCCGTAACACTAGCCGAGTTCACAATCGGGTCGGGTTCCCAATCCCAGGTATGCCTGTCTTTAGAATTTCCTACTATGTAAATTGATATTCTATGACTAACCTTTTAATTGATTAGGATTATTACGACGTCAGCCTGGTTGATGGATACAATCTACCTATGATGGTGGATGCGGGTGGCGGGTCGGGTGAATGTGGGTCAACGGGTTGCGTAGCTGACCTGAACCGGCAATGCCCGAATGAGTTGAGGGTTAGTAACCGAGTGGCATGCAAGAGCGCGTGTGAAGCGTTTCAGAGGGCTGAATACTGCTGCAGCGGCACCTACGCTTCACCTGCCACATGCAAGCCTTCGGTTTACTCCACAATGTTCAAGAGCGCGTGCCCCAAATCGTATAGCTACGCATACGACGACCCTACGAGTACGTTTACGTGTACGGGAGCTGATTATACCATCACATTCTGCCCTTCAACCACAAGGTAACTAACAACAATAAAGTAGATTCTCATTATTATTTAATTTTGTTGCCACTTTGTGACTTATCCTATCTGTACTACATGCATGTTATTATTTAGTTTACCTTGATTACCACTTTCGATTATAAATGGAATTGGAATATCCACAAGTTGTAAATTAAATTTATTTATGTCTTTGTATGCAGCCAAAAATCAGCAAGAGTGTCACCACCTGAAACAGGAACAGGGGAGATGCCTATGATAGTGAACAGTTCATGGTTCTCTGATATTTTTTATGGACTCTCGCCCAAGTCCTACTCTTCCCCAACCTTACTCATTGCCACTCTCACTATCCTAACTTTCCTCAATTTGCAATCCTCATAGTGCATGCATTTTAAGGTTACTTTTTTTTTCCCCATTGAATGTATCATATTTAAGAATATCAGATAATTATTGTCTTTAGTGAGGGATTATAATTATTGAATTGGAGGGGTTTGATCTAGGAGCACTATATATAAAAAGAAGTGATTATGCGTTGCTTGGCTTAGAATTGGAGCAATATGGTTGGTAATTGTGGTGGCCACTACTGTCTCTAGCTATGTTAACTAGGCAGCCAAAGTAACACAACTTTGCGGGAATTTGAAGTTTGGTACCAACTCATTTTGGGTTATGTCTAATTTTGATCTGCGACACCGTTAATCTAGCATTGCCTATGATTTTGATAACCATAGATTATGTGAATATCTTTTGAAATAACTCAAAATAAGTTGGCATGGTAGCATACTAGTTTTATTTAATATATTTTTGCAACATGGTTAAAAAAGAACTTTGAAAAATGTTGTGTTTTCATATAGAAAAGTATAGGTAGACAATGAAAATACTAAATAATATGAACAATAGATATGTCGGATATTCAATTCATTAGATGTGCGAATAGTTATCCTAATATTAAGATTTAGGTGAATAATTTGGGAGTGTAGTGTATTTTTATTTTATTGAACAAATTTTAAGAGCGATTGTTCACAACCTTGTCTAAGTTTAAAAGATAGATAAGTTACTGTAATTGTTCCTGCCTGTGGTTGCATGGATACCATGCCTTCTATTAATGATAACCGTTTCCTCCATCAACATGGATTGTTGTCTCCCACGATCTACTGGGCCTTCGCTCCTGCTCCATAGTTGTTACACACCAATCTATTGCCTTCTTCCAATCAAGCACGTCACTTAAGATGGGCTCAACCTCTCCAATCAAACGAGCTTGAACTATCAGTAAATTATCAGACTCAATTACAATCTTTTCAAAACCCAACTTTCTCGCCATAAAGGCCTTACTTTCTACATTAAGGGGGAATATACTGTACTGGGCACATTCACCCAGGGAGAGAGTCTTCGGACTCTTCCTTCCCACCATTCTCTTCTCCTCTTCCATTTTCTTACTTGTAAATATTTTAGTTATGAATCACTAAATATTTCCATTGAGAAAGAGAGCTCTATTGTTATTTGATAGATTAAATTGTTTTTATTCTTCTTTTTCTTTTCATCTCTCTTTAATTTACTAGAAAGATTTTGTTTTTCATTCAAGCATTCAATTGTCTCAGAAGAGAAATTAAATGTACTTGGATTTTATGATTCTCTTGGAAGAGGAATCATAGAATCATGCTTAAAATCTTTCTCACATTGGATTAGGTTGGGGGTTGGAAGGATATAGTAATATGTAATCCTACCAATACTTTGATCTATGAAGGTGTGTGGTATAATCAGTGACCAAACTTCATCTCTTTCCATGAGCAATTAGATCAAAGAATTGGGTAATTGTTCAAGCTTAAAAAAGATTGAATTGCCAAGGAATTATGATTCAATCATCTAAGATTGCCAAGAGATCAATGAGTTGCATGGATTGAGGAAGAGATGAGAGCATTAGATTCGGAGAATACAATATCTCCCTATCCCAATGTTCATTTTATTTTTAGTTCTTACATTTACTTTATAGTTATTTACCTTCCTGCACTTTACATTTCGAGCACTTTACTTTCTTGTACTCTTCGTTTATGTTATTTACTTTCTTGCACTTTATTGTTTTCCTTTACTTTTACGTCATTTACAATTTCTTGTTGCTTATCATCCAATTGTGCTTGTCTAACTAGACTAATTAATCAACTATTGATTGCTTAATCCGTTAATCTCTGTGTGATTCGACCTCACTCTATTGTGAGTTATTACTTGACGACAATTCGGTATACTTGGCGAAGAGAATTTTGTAGCGATACAATATTTCACGCATCAATTGCAACAAACATAGCTACCTTCCCGGCCACCCGCGTCACCCAAGGAAACCACGATTCCTTGATCGTGCCTCTGCCTCCCTTAATGCCGTCGTGCCGACACCGCCTCCTGGCCCTCCCACGCCGCCAATTCCCTCTCATGTCCTAGTTTATGAAGAAAGGGCTCCTCATCAGAGAATACACATAGAGCAGGCTTTGGACCTCACTCCAGCCCAACACAACATTCTTTTAGCACTTTTACAAAAGGTTGAATCTCAATGTTCAGACAACAAGGATAAAAGTCTCTCACCCTCCAACCAAATTGGACTTCTTCCTAACCCAACTTTGGGTACCTATTATTTGTGCTCATTCTACACTTATTCTATTTTAAATAATTTTACTGCTCAAAATAAATTTACAGACACTTGGATCATTGGTTCTGGTGCCACGGATCATATTACTTCCAATTTATCTTGCTTCATATCTTTTTCTAGAATTAATCCAGTTACTGTTCATTTGCCTAATGATTCTAAAGTAACTTCTTTTTATAAAAGTGTTATCAAATTTTTAATTTCATTAACTCTTCATGATATTCTTTACCTACTCCACTTTAATTTTAATATTATTTCTATTTCAAAAATAACTTTAATGATCAATTATCAAGTTACTTTTTCACACTCTTCTTATTTCTTACAGGACAACAATTTAAAGATGACTGGTTTGGGTAGCATGAGAGAAGGGTTGTATGTCCTTGAAACCTCCATCACAACAAATAATCCATTTCCTACTCATACAATAAATACCAATACTCATTCAACACCCATTACACCTTTCAATTTATAGCATTTTCGTTTAGCACATCTTTCTGGAAAAAGATTAAATTTTTTACATAGACAATTTTCCTTTATTTCTATGCCCTATGATGAGCCTTGTGATGTTTGTCATTTTTTCAAACAAAAGAAACTCTCATTCTCTCTAAGTTTTAATAGAGCTAATGTAGTTTTTGAATTATTGCATTTTGATACATGGGGGCGTTTCGACAAAATTCAATTCATAATCATAAATATTTTTTAATTGTTGATGATTTTAGCCGTTTCACTCGGGTAGTTTTATTGCAATCAAAAAGCGAAGTGAAAAATCATGTCAAGAATTTTATTGCATTGGTCGAAACGCAATTTAACTCCAAAGTTAAGTATATATGTTCTGACAATGGACCGGAATTTCTCTTACATGATTTCTTTTCTTCAAAGGGTATAATTTATCAATGTAGTTGTGTTAAAACACCCGAAAAAAATGGGAGAGTAGAACGTAAGCACTAACATATTTTAAACATGCAATTTATCTAATTAATCGAGTCCATTCTTCTGTAAATAATTTAAAACTTTTTTTGCAATTTTATTTAATAAAGAAAAAACTACCAAAAGTACCCATAAACTAGGAAAATTAACGTTGTACTCATGAAAGATGGGTTCCATATGACAAAAGTATCCAAATCCTAATTTTTTGTTGATTTTTTAATAAAATTCCTAAACTACCCTACCCTAACCCCATTCTACCGTTACTCCTTCTTTTCTCTTCTTCCTCTCTCCTCACTTATCCCTCAAAAACCCTCACAGAGTCACATAAACTCTCCTCCTATCTCCTCATTACCGTCCGCCACCCACCTACTTCATTACCGCCAATCTCTTCCCCTCTCACTGCTTCTCCCTCTCACTATTAAGGTGACTACAACACCTTCATCGCACACCTGTGACCCAACCTGAGGAGAATGCTGTCGTGGCACGCCTGTTGCAGCCGAGGTGAACATCGTCGTGGCGCGTCTAACCCAGCCGAGGAGAACACCGTCATCGCACATCTGAGAAGAGAGAGGGGTCGTGGTACTATTGCATGCAGAAAGCGGGTTCGGTAAAGAAAAATCATAGAAGAAAGGGAGGCGGCACTGTGGATGGAGGTTCTGCCGTTGACGATGTTACACTCGGCCGGCGAAGAAAAATGTATTTTTTTAAACATTTTTATTTTATTTTTCATCTTTTCAGAAATTGATGTAGTTACTACTAAAATGATATTGTTCTATTTTTTTAAAATTTGCTTCTATTTTTTATGAAGGCTGAGATTGATTTACAGAAGATCCAGTTGATGGCTACTTCTACTTTTGATTTTTGCTGAAATAAATTTCAAATTGGATGAATAGATTTGTTGATTTTTTATGGTTGATGGCTTTTTCTATTTCTTGTTTTGCTAAAGTGAATTGAAATTGGATGAATGGATTTAAAAAATTTTATGTTTTGATTATTTTTTGGTGTTTGATTAATTTGGTTTGGGTATGGATTATAAACTTATGAGTGAATCGGTTGAGGTTCGATCCTCTACCACCACCACCACTACCATTGATTTCGGTCTGGTTTGTTGTAGGAGTAGTTTTAGACTCCATGGCAAGAGTTAGTGCAAATTGAGTTATGAAAGGTTGAAAAAGTGAGTTGAGATTGAGTATAGGGTAGTTTAGAAATTTTATTAAAAAATCAACAAAAAATTAAGATTTGGATACTTTTGTCATACAGAATCCATCTTTCATGGATACAACGTTAATTTCCTTAGTTTATGGGTACTTTTGTCAGCGTTCGTAAACTTCATGGATACTTTTAGTAGTTTTTCCTTTAATAAATCTCCTAACTACAATGATATGAAGATTTTTTATTGCTTATGCTATGTATAAACTTTTATGGTTAATTGTTCTAAACTTGATCCAAGAGCAAAGAAAGCTATTTTTCTTGGTTTTAAAAATAGAATTAAACGGTACATTGTTTATACTTTGGATAATAAAAAATTTGAAATTTCTAGGAACATTGTTTTCTATGAAATGGTAATGCCTTTTGTTACTAGTACTAGATCACTTTTAAACATACCAAACCCACACATGTCCATAACAAACAAATTTCATGAAACACCAACGGAACAACCCATTTTCCTTTCCATTAGGCCTGAACCATTACCCATTGACCCACCTATACTTCATCATCAATTTAATACACCTCAATTCATCTCTTCCGCTCCTTCACAATCCTTGCCCACGTCCCCTACTTCCCAATCAGGCATAATCTGTCCTACACTGTCCTCAACCATTCCGCCTACCATCCGTCATAGCCTCTGTCAAAGACATCCTCCAATCATCTCGCTGATTACATCTGCGGCTCTTCTCTCGCTGCTCCAACTCCACCATCTTCAACTTAGAGGTACCCTACTTCTCTCTCCCCTTCTCATAAGAAATTCATTTTATCCTTGCATTCTGAAATTGAGGTAAAGTCTTTTTAGGACGCCAACAAATATTCTCATTGGGACAGTGCTATGAAAGATAAACTTGTTACCTTGGATTTGAACCAAACTTGATCTGTTGTGGATTGTCCTCCTGGTGTAAAACCCATTGCCTGTAGATGGATGTATCGGATCAAGCGCCGTCCTGATGGTTCTATGGAACACTATAAGACTCATCTCGTAGCAAAAGGATTCACTCAAACAGAAGGGGTAGATTTCTTCGAGACTTTTTTCCGTAGTGAAACCAGCTACCATCCGACTTGTATTAGCTCTGGCTTCCATGAAGAGGTGGCCTATCCATCAACTAGATGTTAACAATTCTTTTTTGCACGAAGATTTATTTGAAGATGTATACATGACCTTGCCTCCTGGCATCAGTTCTAGTAATCCAAATCGATGTTGTAAACGGTTAAAATCATTATATGGTTTGCGACAATCAAGTCGTATGTGGTATGAAAAATTATTCAAAATTTTAATTTCTTGTGGATATCAGCACTCTCTTTTATTACAGTCTTTTTGTCAAATTTATTAGTGCTGAAGTTTCTATCTTATTGGTATATGTTGATGATATTGTTCTCATTGGCAATTCTATTTCTGAGATGACTGCCATTAAATTTATTTTAAATTAGCATTTCAAAATCAAAGACTTGGGTATTCTTAAATATTTTTTGGTATTGAAGTTTCTCATTCTGCTAAAAGAATTTATTTATCTCAAAGAAAGTATTGTGTTAATTTATTAGAAGACTCTGGTTTGTTGGGTGCTAAACCATCATATGTTCCATGGACAGTTCTACAGAGTTGCATAAGGACAGTAGCCCATTGCTTCCTGATCCCTTAATTTATCGTCGTCTTGTTGGCCGCCTCCACTACCTTATTACTATTCGGCTTGACATTATATATGCTACACAGCAGCTTAGTCAATTCATGGCTTCTCCTACTGAATTCTATTTTCGTGCAGCAAATCGAGTTTTGAGATACTTGAAGTCTTCTGTTCATATATGTGGATTCAGTAATTCTGACTGGGCGGGTTGTCCATATACTCGTCGTTCTTTAACTAGTTATTACTTCTTATTGAAAAAGTCTTTGATCTCTTCGAAAACAAAGAAGCAATCCACTGTTACCAGGTCTTCAACGGAAGCATAATACTGGGCTCTTGCAAACACCATCTGTGAGCTCCAATGGTTGATGAATATGTTGCATTTTCTTCAAATTCCAACTGATCGCACTCTTGTTCTTTTATGCGATAATCAGAGCGCTCTACACATTGCAGCAAATCCTATTTTTCATGAGTGAACTAAACACTTGGAAGTTAATTGTCATGTGGTCCATCAAAAAGCTCAAGTTGGAATGATGAAACTTCTTCCTGTTTCTTCTTTAGGATAATTAGCTGACATCTTTACTAAGCCATTGTCCCCTCATCCCTTTCATCTTAATCTCTTAAAACTAGGAGTTCTTGACATTTTTCATCCTCCAGCTTGTGGGGGCATATTAGAGTAATAATGAGTAGTTGTGTTAGAGTAATGATGAATAGTTAAGAGTAAGTAGTTGGTAGATAAATATGTATGAGGTTAGTTTGAAATATCTTTATAAATAGCATGACTATGTAAAACACAACTTCAATACATATTTTTTCATTTTCTTATCTTTGTTTTCTTGTTAATGATGGTGCAGAAGACGTTGATGAAGGAACGAGGGTGATAGGGATGACATTGTGAATGATAGTGGCACGGGTTCCGGCACAAAGGGAATAACATTAACAAAGGTACAGGGGGAGCTGTCGGAAATAAGTAGCTGGGAAGAGGGTTGTTGATGAAGGATTACCATGTATTGACAACACGCAGCGGAAGAAAAGAAGATAATCCTAAATATCTATTTTGTGCTTAAATTTTATTCCAATAATATAATATATATCAGATCTAAATACCTGTGTACGCTAGTAAAAATCACTTTCTCCTTCGATGGTACGAAGGCGTTATGCGTATCCACACCAAGACCAACCTTTACTATCAGCTCCTTGACCAATAGACATCTGATCTAAATTGAGAAACCTCTTACAACTCTTTGCATGCCATAAAATTCTTCTCCAAGAATCAAGCTCACATACATTTATGTGTGTAGAGGTAAAGGAATAAAATCCTTGTGTTTTATTCTCGTCTTTTATTCCTCTACTCTTGGCATACATATATATAGTATGAGATTTGTTATTGATTTTAAATTTGAATATCAATTCAAATTTGAAACATATCTTACTATTTCAAACTTGAATCTTTTAAATTTATGAATCATATCATAACTCAATTTGAAACAGAATCAGTTAGAATTTCATCCAAATTTAGGATTCAAATTTAGAAATAGAATAACTAATTATTCCCAAATCTCATTTAAAATTCTCAATTATCATATTATTATTATATTCTTGGTGCTAGCAAAGAATATAATAATATTCCATTTGAATTAATATAATTATTTATTTGATCAAATCAAAATAATAATTAAATAATTCTACAGCAAAGATTAGAACACTCGTTAGTGCGTGACCCCATAAGTTCAATTCTAAGTGGGTAGTAAATTAGTGATACCAAATTTACTAATCAAGGTTGGCTTCTAGCAACACTCCTTAACAACCCGATAGTATGAAGTAATATATTTTTACTAAGAACCTCAGAAGAACAAAGTATAATTCCTTCCATCTTTCCAACTCTTGGTTAACCCTTAGAGTATGGTTTAATTGTCAAATTCTAACTTGTTACCATTATTATAATGAACTGTGAATAACCTAAGAAACTGTTTTCTTCATTCATTCAATCCCTTGGCCAATGTTTTATTCATCTCAGTCATTATAATCATAGAGCTCAAACTCTTTACCGAGAGTTAATGGATTCTTTATTGACTAATCATTAATTCTACAAATATTTAAATCATACCCAATATCCTTCAACTAATACCCTAGGGTATTAGGTGTCCGTAATCAAAGTATAATAAATATATTGTTAATTACTATGATAGTCGCAGGTCAAAGCTAAGAAAACTTTATTACTATATTCATCTTGAGAATATCCTATTGACAAATATGCGCTAATTATAACCATTAGAAATTCTCAAAGTGAATCCGTTCAATGGTCATATCTCTATATGCACCATTTATATATATAGTTTAATTAATAAGATCTATTAATCTTTCCGGATTATAATGTCCTTTTTAATAATCCTATGACCAAGAACAATTTAGATTAAATTATAAAATATTTATCTCTTAATATTATGATCACTATCATAATGATATTATGGATATTCTCCAAGCACAGAATGAAAAAATTGTTCAGAAAAAAAAAGATTGACAAAATAGAGAGAGAAAGCAAGATGCTACATGTCCAAAAAAAATGTGTGTAATAATTTATTAAAATAATTTTGTTCTTAGAATGTTAGAGGTTGAGGGGTAACGAAGAATTGAGCATGGTCAAAAACCTCAAGAAAAAATTTAAATTGAATATGTTAGACTTGTTTGAGACTAAGAGGCAGCTAGTGATGAAGTTTGATGTAATAAGATTTTGGAGGAGTGATGCTGCGAGATGAGAATATGTTGAGTCGGAGAGTGCCTTAAGTGGTTTACTATTACTTTGGGATGAAATAATGTTTAGAATGAGTTTCTGTCATAAAGGAGAGTTTTGGTTGTGTGTTGAAGGAGTCTTATTAAAAATAATTTCAATTATGCTTTCTTTGGTGTATGGAATTCATACAAGAGAAGAGAAATCTACTGTGTATGAGCAATTGAGTTATATTGTAGGGTTATATCAGTTTCTATGGGAGATTTCAACGAGATTATGCAATTGGAAAGAAGAAAAGATGATGTTAGATTAACATAGTTTTAGTAAAAATTGGATACAAGAAGTTAGGGGTGTGCATGGGTCGGGTGAAACCGGGTTTGATGTGACCCAGACCCGGCTCGAAATATATACCGGGCCTATTTATTAGACCTGAACCCGACCCTAGACCCGATGAAACCTATACACTTTCCGGCCACGATTATACCGGGTAAATATCGGGTGAAAATCAGGCCGTTAACATTATATTACCTTGATACCTTCTTATAAGCTAGCATGTGAAAATATCCAAATTTCCAAGACTCCAACCATTATTTGATATGGTAAAATTCACTTAGAAAAATATAACAATAACCAACTCTTCTCTAAAATTAAAGCATAACTATAATCAATACTAATATTGTCTAATAACACCAAATATTTAATTCAATACAAATACACACAATATTATGTATTAATCTAAAATCTTATGCATTTTAAACATAAAACATTAACTTATAGTTTTATAATAACTAATAACACAATATTAAGGTTTACAATACTTAAATTTCACATAAGAATAGCCATCATCCATCACTAATAACACAAAATATTAATTGTGTATGATGACCGGGCCACCGGGCCGACTTCGGGTGACTCGAGTCATGGCCCAGACCCGACCCGAAATAATGACCGGGTTTATTTTTGAGACCCTTACCCGGCCCTAGACCCGGTGAAATCACACCAAAATAGCCTCTAAAGTGTTCGGGACCGGGCCGGGTCTTCGGACCGGGCCAGACCATGCACACCCCTACAAGAAGTCAAGAAGATATGTAACCAATGGACTTCTACTTAGTAATTGACATAGTTTTAGTAAAGATTGGAGTAGCTAGTAGAGATGTTTCCACAAGTACAAAATTAAGAGTACAAAATCAGGAGTACACTATAAAAAAAGAGCGCAAACAATAGTTGATGAATTTTTTTATAATTTTTTTATTATTGTTTTTGTTTCACTTATTGTGTTCCACTCTCTTATTAAAAAAAATAAGAGTGATATATAATGAATTTGAGAAATAACAAATTGACAATATCCTCTTTCCACTATTTAACCTACTCCATGTACTTTTTTAATTCTTTAGAAATTTCATAAATTGAGTAAAAAAGTCTTTGACTTGAAAAAAATAAATAAAAGGGAAAAGACAATAAAAGTAAGTTACGTTTTGGATTGTTTGAGGAGGACCACTAACACTAGACACTGCGTTGTAATGAATTTGATTCATGAGTGATCACAGAACGAACCAATGCATGCATGAACTGTAATCTCGAATCATAATCAAGAAACCATTCCTTTGCTACCAAATAAAATTTACAATCTCCAAATGCAAGTTTATTCTTTGACAAATTTTCTAGGAATATTAAATATCTTATTATCAGCTTAATTAATTAGGTTCACGTAAATGCTAGTCACAAATGCATATATATTGCAAGCTTGCGTTAAAAGGGACAAAACTAATTAATAATACTCAAACAGTAACAAAAAAATTAAATGTATTCTCTATTTTTTTAATTCTATATTGAATGTATTTAACTATATAAAATTAATAAATATAGTACAGAAAAATTACAATATATAAAAGTATATGGAATAGTGCAACATTTTTTTTTACGAAATAAAAAAAAATATTAAACTTAATAATTGAATTGAAAGGTAATTACTCGTGATAAAAAAAATAAATGGTAAAAGTAAAGAAAGGTGAATGGATTGGGTGAATAAATAAGAGTTTCTTTAAGGTTGGGAAACGGAAGAGCAAGATGCATGCTTTTGATGACTCGACACAATAAAGTGTGAGGTGTAGGTATGTGAGTGTCTTGTATTAGTTCATTTTCAGAGTTCATAAATAAGGCAGCCATGCATGGATCACGACGTGATATGATATGATATTTTGGAAGGTGATATATATTCTTCATCAACGAGTAAGGCGGTGCTGTGTTCTTCAAGTCATCACCAACACTCAAATTTATTAATTAATTGCCCGTATCAGTCGCTTCAGTTGTCTTCATCCCTCTCTACACGCCAAGCAAATAAAATATTAGCATCAGAAAAATTAATATCTATTTTTTCATATATTTGAGAAGACAAACGAAAAATAAGCAACATTTTGCCTACCTCAAATCATAATACAAGAGAAATGAGAGATTGATCAGACGCGTGCTTCTTGGAGTTACAAAAAATCGGCTGCTTGGTACTTGATACTTGATAGTGTTTATTATATATTCCAATAACGTAACAAACTAGGAAAAAAAATATATTTTCAGACAAACATCTATTTATAAAAAATTTAATAAATAAAATTATTAATAATATTAAATAAATAAATAATTTTATTTCTTAGGTTTTTTTATGGAAGGTT
>NC_029790.2:363207-367451 GCF_000816755.2 Arachis ipaensis | reverse complement strand
ATGTGCAGTTTTTCAATTTTTGTGTAAACAAGATACATGTATTTATAAATAATTAAATATAATTTTTAAAAATAATAAAAAATATTAATGATTTAAATTAGATAAAACTCTTAAAAATAAAACGTTTTAAATAATAAAAAAGATGAACAATTTTAAATAATAGAAAGATAAACCGTACATTTTAAATGAAACCAAAGAAGTCGAAAATAAGCACGTTTTTACGGGAAAGCACAAGTACACCATTAAATTGCCCACTATTAATACAGCTATCTTTTTTCTAACTTGTTTCTAATTGACAAAATTTTTTAATTTTTTATGTACTCTCTTGAATATTAATTTTTAAATTCAAATTATATATATTTCAAATCTTTTTTGTTATATAGGAATACATAAAAATTTGAAATATAATTTAAATATAATTATATTTCAAATTTTATTTGTTGTATGGGAGTTTATAAAAATTTAAAATATATTTAAATTTCATTTGTTGTATGGAAATATATTTAAAGGATGTAAAACATGAAGTTGATGCACAATAAATAAAACAGAAAAAGATGATAAGAGAATTGAAACGGTTATCTCACTCTTTTTCTGTTTTATTTATTCCCATCAACCTCTCCTAACGATACAAACGATTATCTCCTACTCTTATTGATCCCCAACAACCTGGCAAATGATTATCTTCCACTCTTCTTCTGTTTTATTTATCTCCCTAACACACACTTAAAACGGTTATCTCCTCGTGCTTTTTCTATTTTATTTATCCACCAACTTCGCGCTTTTTCTCTCTCAATTTGTTGGAGTGGGCACAATTAGCGTATTTATTCTCATCATGGAACCTGAACATCGTACGGGCAATTTTCTTAAATAAATAAAATGGCTTTCAAAATTACCTGATTACACATTTTGGTAAAGGAAGACGCAATTCTATTTTTTTTATGAATCTATAGAAACCGCTACTGTCATCAGCGGATTAGGGTATAATGTAAACTGCTACTGACAACGCGGTTTATACGAGCACTTGGAGTTAAACATAAACCGTTATAGGCAGCAATGATTTCTGTAGACACGACATGCAGCAGCAGTTTATGCATGGGGGCATTGAACATAAGCCACTACAAGCAGTAGCGGTTTACGTGGAGTGTGCGTCAAGGCTAGTTGCCTATAAATACCCCTCCAAGGCATTATTGAGGTGAGAAGAGTATCATTTCTCACAAATGGATGAGGATGAGTGTTTTGTGGCTTTGGTGCATTATTCTGGGAAAATAAAAAAGTAAAAGGCACGGGGTTAAATTTATAGATAGGGAACCCCTTAGTGTTTTTATTCGGTTGTCAAGTACATTGGCAGAGATAAAACAGAGCATATTACAGAAGCTGGGTGTGTGCGGGACAAAGTGGGTTAAAAAATTGTTCTACAAGATTTTCATTGCCGTTGTGTCCGCCGGTGTGAAGTATAAGACGTTTGTGATAGGGTCCGATGAAGACTTGCAGGTCTTGTTTCACTGTCGACGGAGTTTTTCGGAGGTCAGAATACCCGAGTTGTTTGCGAAGTTGGAAGATGGCGTCGACAGCTCTGGGGCATCTGCGCCAAATCCTCAGTCGACGACGATGGGTGGTGCCTCCACGTCAATGCCGGTGGTCGCACCTTCCGGTCCGATCCACGATCCTCCATGTGTTGCGATTGGTACTGCTAGTGTGCCTGGTGGTGGCCCCAATTTTGACTATGAGGTTGGACTAGATCGTGTTCAAAATGCCATACCTGATAGTAATGGGGGAACCACCTATCTCCGCCTCTCCCATCCTTAGCATGCAGCCAGTCTATGTTCAAAGTCCTCTCGAGAACATGCTGAACCCATCCAAGCTGTGCCACTATCCTATCAACTTAATACCACTCGATCACAGCAAAATATATCAAGCTGGTCACCGCTCTCTATAACCGAGAATGCTCCTCCGTAAGAATCTCAGGGTGAACCACAGCAAATACGTCGAGTGAGGAGTAAGGTTCCCATACAATCTAAAAATTGGACATCCTCATAAGACATAAAACAATGCACATATAAGCAGCAACATGAACCACAACCATGATACTTACATCTCGAGCGGTCAATCGATTTAATGCAAGGCGATATTTGATAACCCTCTACTCTTTTCCATCATTAGGAGGTAAGTAGGCAGCCCACTTGAGTAATAATCAACCGTTACAAACTGAATGCGTCAAACCAGATATAATATTTTTCAAAATTCCACCAAATAAATAATACCTGGATGCTAACGGAAATGAAAAATTATCAAACCCAGAGGGCCGCAATGAGGAAAACCGCCAGAATATCCAACTCTGTAGCAGCTGAAGAGGACCCGCCAAGTTCGTAACATTTCTGTTCGCTACCTGACACATGCATTGATACAACCATGCCAACGCGGCAGATCCCCAACTATACCTTCCCATGTCATCAAGATTCGCCACAAAGGACAACCACCGAATATGAACCCGGTTTGCACTCTTGTCCCCAAATAACTGAGTGGATAACAACATCATGAGGTAGGCATGTGCATATATGCAAACAGTATTCTCGGTTGCATCTTCTGGCAACGCCCAAAATCTCTCATAAAACCATGTGAAATGGACGGTCATCTGCTTGACCTTATTCGGTGGAGGCAGCTCACCGAATAACTCCTGAAACCATTCCCAGGCTGGTCGGCCACCCTCCATGAAATTTTCAAACTCTGCAAGGCAACCACTAACAACCCTCCCATCAATAGGCAACCCAAGCTGAAACGCCACATCTTGCAGTGTCACTGTGCACTCTCCAAAAGGCATATGAAAAGTATGCGTCTCGGGATGCCACCTCTCAATGAACGCATTAACCATAGGCTCATCCAACCAGAACCAACGCTGTTTAGCCTGACCAAGTGGTACAAACCAGCCCTCTCTAAATAAGGTATGATTATGTTATGCATTGACATATTTTGTTGCCGCCTCACACTGTAGATACACCTGCTTGGTTGCACCATACACGAAAGACATCCACAACATTGTTCAAATTTACATGCAACACGGAAAAATCTTAGCTTATTCGACCGAATAAATAAATAAATATTACCACACAACGACACAACTAAACAATTAATTAATTAAATTATTATTCACTTATACATTCAAACTGTTAAATCTTTGATTTGTTACATACTTCAAAAACCGGTTATAAACTTCAAATCCCGGATACCAAGGGAACATAAAAAATAAACACGTTCTTAACCTGAATCGATTTCTGACTAAATACCAGTTTCTTAGCTATATTTTAAACCGAATAATTAAAATTAAAATTAAATTATCTTCACCTATTATTCCAATGTCGTCTAACCTAGCATATACGACACTACATTCCACATCCTAAGTAAGATCTAACACTCAAGTATAAGGTTTAGATTAATATTCTAACTCCTATACCCTACATTCCATAACCTATCTAACAAATGTTAATGCTCAGATAAATAAAATAAAGCTAACCTCATTGGCAATGGCACCGGCAATATGGACAACACCATTCAGTCGGTACAAGTTCTGTTCGTCTGCCATGATCTCTACCTAAAGGTAAGCGCTCAAAAAAATCCAAGAACCCTCCTCTAAGTGCTCCTCCTTCTCTCTACAACTTTTCTCTCTCAAGCCAACCCCACAAATGACACAAATGAAATCTGCGACTGCAAGCCACGGTTTTTATAGACGTTCTTTCCACGTAAATTGTTATTGTTTATAGCGGTTTACGTTTATTGTTTCCCATGCATAAACCGCTACTGCCTATAGCGATTTATGGTCAAATCGTGCTCTACAGAAACCGCTGCTGCCTATAGCGATTTTTGTTTAACTCCAAGTGCACATAAACCGCGGCTGCCAGCAGCAATTTACATTAGACCCTAATCCACTGCTGGCAGTAGTAATTTTTATAAATTCATGAAAAAATACAATTACATCTCAGATAATTTTAAAACCTATTTTATTTATTTAAGAAAATTGCCCTAATTACTTGCATTGTCAGGTTAGAGTTAATTACTAATTCCAATATAAAAGATTTACACATTGATAAAAAAATTTTTATTAGATGTTATTGATGAAATAATTATTAAATAATTTAAAAATATAATAAAAGAATTTATTATATTAAACAAATAATTTATTTATTTGATCCAAATTTTTACGACAATATCTGAATAAATATTTAGAAAGTACGAACAAAATTAAAATAAAA
>NC_029790.2:362697-363181 GCF_000816755.2 Arachis ipaensis | reverse complement strand
TGGTTGGAAAAGTATATTCTAGAAAAGGTTATAGTATTTAACTATTTATAGACAAGAGAGGATGAATATAAAAATGAAAATATGTTATGAAAGGAAAACTCCAGAGGGTGGATCAAGATAGAATGGATATAGTATTTATAAACAAGAAGAATGAAAAAGTGGTTTTGTCTTCCATACCGAATAGAAAGCGGCTTTTAATTTATTTTTGTTCTGTTGCACTTCACTTTAATTTATAACACTCTCCAATTGAAATTGCATTGTTTTCGAAGGAAAGGAAAGGATAAATGAAGATAAGCACGATGTGGCAATCAATGTTCTCTATCTTTTCCATCATTTCAGACAACCAATATATAACTAGGGACCCAGTTTGGTAATTTAATCAGATATATAAAATAAAGGATCGACTTTTAGAATATATGTTTAAATTATTATTAGTAAGAACTTTTAAATTTAATTTTATACTTTAATAAATATTTAAAAACTT
>NC_029790.2:360748-361979 GCF_000816755.2 Arachis ipaensis | reverse complement strand
GAGAGCGTACAGAGACTCAACATTGTATATTGAGAAGTAAAAGTTTAAAGGGCGTGTTTGTTGTTATTCTTTCTCATAGATTTGATATCGATGATGGCAACAATTAGCGACAGAGTGGTGAGCAACCTCACAGTCATCTATGTGGCAGTGATAGCATGTATGAAGGTGTACGGCCTTGCGTGTGGCCAAAACCTGGGAGGCGCTTTTGCTCTCCTCTTCTTCTCTTCCATCTTCGTGGCTCTCATCTTGCTGTTAGCACTCGCCTGGGACCTATCACGCAAGGCCGCGTATGTATTTGCCGCCTCGGCCGCTGCAACAAACAACCATCGTTCTCACAAGACATGTAAAGGAGGCATCTGCTGGCATGGTGTTGCCGTCCAATCACCCGCTTCTCAGGTCCGTTTCAGGCTCCCACACCATCTTCCCACTTATCCCACTTTCTAATCCAAACACAACACCGCCTCACTTCGCAGTTCAGACACATCTTTTTCTTTATAATATATAGATACTTATGCCGAATCAAATCATGAGTAGTAACTGCTGAGATGTCAAATTTCGATAGGAAAATAGTAATTTTAATTTTAGTTTTCTAAGCATACATGTATACAAGTGTTTATGTTGTTTTTTTGCTATGTTTTACTGGTTTCTGCTTTTAATTTGTTTCTTTTGGTGTGTGTGATGTACTTGTAGTTTCTTAGATTTATGTTGCTTTAACCACTTTGGATATATTAATGTTATTTATATTATTTTTTATTAGTTTAATATTGATAATAATTAATTATAATAAGAGTACATAAAAAGTACATAAATTTAAATATATAATATTTTTTTAATTTTTTATTTTCATTGATTTAAAATTTTTAAAATAAAAAGAACTAATTACTGTTATATTATTTTTTTTCTTTTTTAAATTAAGAATTTCGATATGTATAGTTAAATTTGTGTATATACTTCCTCTGCAATATAACAGCTGATCAAATTGAATTTATATGAACAAATAATGATGATGAATTTATTAATTATTTTGTATAATTAAAAATATTATAGGTAGTTAAAAAGATGCTGGTTTTTTTGTTAGCATAGTATGCTAATAGTATATTCCAAGTGAAAACTGATGATTGATGAGAGATTATAGATGAAGGAGAGTGGGAACTAAATAGATAGAGTTGGTGAGTGTGGACTAATAATAATGTATGCAATTTTTTACTATTCTTGCTTTGACATATTCGGA
>NC_029790.2:358011-360623 GCF_000816755.2 Arachis ipaensis | reverse complement strand
TTAATTGATATTGATTAAAAAAATTGCTTTACTAACATTGCTCTGTCTCTAATCTACTCTGAGGGCACTGTCATTCATACAACACATATAACCCTATCATATTACAATTTATTTCATCTAACTTTATTAAAAAAATTTCTAAGAAGTTTTAATTTGGTGACTATTTTTGGAGGATATATAGTACTGTTAATGATAAACAAAAGATAATACTTGATTCTAACATCCATGTTGTATTTCTTGTACGGTATAACCAACCAAAATACAGAACCCTGTATTATATGTTCCGGTGTGTTGTCTTTTATTAATTATACGTATCTGATTAGGACCCATCAGACATAACTAAAAATCAGGGGTCCCTTGTGTTGCGTATGATAATAACTTGTTTGGCCTTGAATTAGCCATTTGGCCACAGCATATAAAATGCGGATTCCAATATGGTTTTTATAAGATTCTGAGGAAGGAAAATTTCTAAATAGCAACAGTGACTTTTGATAAATACTAAATACCAATTACCAATGGTTACGTAGTCCATGGTGGCAACTAGCAGAATCAGAGTCAGCGATGACTTACCTACTTTTGATTTTTTTTCAAATAAGAAAATTAGCCTAAAGGCCATTGGCTAACAAGTTAATGAATTTTGTAATATAAAAATATTATTTGTATATTAAAATGATGTTATATATTATATTTAGTAACTGATTTATGTACACATAATATAGTAGTTGTTTGCAATAATGTGGTTAAACAAACTTAATGTACCTTAATCAAAGGCAATGTAATTACAAAAGTAGTAATGGATTTTGCAATAATAGTCACATTGCAATACTTGAAACATGTTACTGCTCAAATCCAATGACATGAGTGAAGTGCATTGAGAAATTGAATTTGTAATAGGACCACTCATTTTATTTTATTGCTATTTAAGTTCAACTCTCTCAACCTCAGCAAATCAAATCCTGAGAGGTTGTTGTTGGAGGCTTCGAGAATTGTCAAAGAAGGCAAGTCGAACCATTCAATAAGTTAGAGAAAAACTCAAAACAATCTCTAACAATTACCTTAAAAGAAAACGAGGTCCTTAACAAAAATAAATTCAATTCGACTCCTGACAATTATTTTGAAAGGACAACAGGACTTCTGTGCCAAAAAAAAGTCAATGTTATTTTTTTTTGACACAAGAGCTAATCTGTCCAAAAAAAATATATCAGAGATCGAATTGGATATTTTTTTCTTGGGAGCCTCGTTGTCCTTTCGAGATAATTGTCAGGGGCGGATGGGTATTCACCCAATAAGTTATCAGCTATCCGAATTTTTATCAAGGACTTGCAGTTCCCAAGCTCCATGGGAATGTAACCAGAGAAGTAGTTGTTCATTAGAATCAGGGTTTTCAGTTTAACACTTGTGCATAGATTTGGAGGAATTAACCCTAACTCTCTGGAATCTCTCCACTGAGATTGTTATAAGATAAATCAAGAAGGAAACTTGCCAGTGAGATAATTCATCTGCAGATACAATTTGTTCAGGTTTTTAAAAGAGCTTAAACTGTTTGGCCATGTCAAGAACTTCAAGTGATGACATGTGTTCTGCAGATTCTTCAAGTTTCCAAAGCTTGCAGGCAACTTTCCTCTTAAATTGTTGGTGCTTGAGTCCAAGTGTTTGAAGCTTTGGATGTCACCAAAACTATCTGGAATGGTGCCAGAGAAGTAGTTTCCTGAGAGTCTTAGGTACTTTAGTTGCTTCAGCTGGCAGTGGTCCTGTGTCAAGTACAAAGCCTTAGATAATTCATTGTAGAATATGGAGTTTTATCATTTGGTCATGTTGAGAGTGATTTGTCCAGGGAAATAGCCCCTGAAGTGGTTATGGGAGATGTTCAAGTGTTTGATTGCACTGACTTATGGTGAGGTTGATGAGATTCTCCAACTTTCCAATCTCTGCTGGAATGGTGCCAAACAGAGGAACCTAGGAAACATTCAGGCCAATTACTCTCCAGTTTTTGGAAAGATAAGACTTGTCTACCAACATTCATAACTATTAACTACACATATTAAATGTGCTCTAAAAATGTCATATTATAGCTATTGTAAAATTACCCCAGAGAAGGAACAGTGTGTTGAGGGAGAATCAGAAGACGTGGTGTTGTTCCAGTCTTCATGACACTCTTGAGCTTTAACAACGCTTCCATGTCACTGTTTCCACCGCAGACCCTTATTATGCAAAGCCATAAAACTGAAGCATGCAACATAATATGGCACAAGGCTTTAGGAATGATAAGTTGGAGATGGAAGTAGCCGTTTAGGAATGTTTTAGTAATTGACAAGAATGAGCAAGATGTGTTCATGATGGATGTAATATCTTGTATTCTTCACTAGCTTAGTTTTATAATTATAAAAACTTGAAAATTACTTTAAACTGTTTATTTATGTTAAAAATAATGATATTCCATACCTTTATATAAAAAATTACATAACAAACATTATGTGATGATTTAAATATATGGTTAGTTTATTCTACTAAGTGACTATAATACTCATGTGATAACATTATCATTTAACTTGTTACATCAATATTTAATCCAACAAATTAATTATATAAATTAAAATAAAAATATTTTAATT
>NC_029790.2:342920-357995 GCF_000816755.2 Arachis ipaensis | reverse complement strand
CTATATCTTTTTTTTAAAAAAATTATAAAACAAAGTTAAAAGAAGAGGATCGTAGAAAGACTCAACATTGTACATTGAAAAGCAAAAGTTAAAAGACGGTGTTTGTTGTTCTTTCTTAGAGATTTGATATCAATGATGACAACAATTAGCGACAGAGTGGTGAGCAACCTCACAAGCATCTATGTGGCCGTGATCGCATGTATGAAGGTGTACGACTTTGCGTGTGGCCAAAACTTGGGAGGCGCTTTTGCTCTCATCTTCTTCTCTTCCGTCTTCGTGGCTTTCATCTTGCTGTTGGCACTCGCCTGGGACCTATCACGCAAGGCCATGTATGCATTTGCCGCCTCGGCCGCTACAACAAACAACCATCGTTCTCACAAGACATGTAAAGGAGGCATCTGCTGGCATGGTGTTGCCGTCCGATCACCCGCTTCTCAGGTCCGTTTCAGCCTCCCACACCATCTTCCTACTTATCCCACTTGATCCAAACACAACACCACCTCACTTCGCACTTTAGATACATCTTTTTGCTTATAATATATACATACTTATGCCGAATCAAATTATGAATAGTGACCGCTGAGATGTCAAATTTCGATAGGGAAACGGTAATTTTAAATTTAGTCTTCTAAGCATACATATATACAAGTGTTTATGTTGTTTTTTTGCTATGTTTTACTGGCTTCTGCTTTTAATTTGTTTCTTTTGGTGGCTTGTCGGTGATGTACTTGTAGTTTCTTAGATTTATACTGCTTTAATCATTTGGATATGTTAATGTTATTTATATTATTTTTATTAGTTTAATACTGATAGTAATTAATTATAATATATAAGAGTATATAAAAATACATAAGTTTAAATATATAATATATTTTTTTATTTTTTTTGTTTTTATTAATTAAAAACTAAAAAAAATTAATTACTGTTATTTTTTTTAAATTATGAATTCCGATATGTATAGTTAAATTTGTATATATACCTACTTTGCAATATAACAGCTGATCAAATTGAATTTATATGAATAGATAATGATAATGAATTTATTAATTATTTTGTATAATTAAAAGTATTATACATTAAATACGTAGTTAGAAAGATGATGATTTTTTTTTGCTAGTATAATATATAATTGTATATGATTGATCAGAAATTTATGCAGGAAATAGATTAACGAGAGTGGGGACCAAATAGTTAGAGTTTGGTGAGTGTGGACTAATAATAATGTATGCAATTTTTTACTATTCTTACTTTGACCGGAAAAAAGTATATTAAAATTCATTATTAATATAAAATATATATTAAAAATAAATTAAAAAATATATTAATTAATTTTAATATATAAATAATATTAAAAAAATAAAAAATAATTATTTTTTTAAAAAATTAGCTAATATATATTATAAGGTTGACTATCACATCATTCGAGACAAATTGCTAAGTGGTCTCTTCATCTACTTCCAATCAGTTCAAGTGAGCAAGTGGTTGACTTGTTCACAAAATCCTTGTCTCCTGCTCCATTTGATTCTTGTATGTCCAAGCTTAACATGTTTAATTTTTACAAGTTAAACGTTGTCAGCTTGAAGAGACATGTTATTTAGTATAGATGATTTTTCATCTTCAATTTTTTTTTAATTAGTAAATATTTTTAGATATATAGCAGTAAGTTGTTAGAAATTTAGAATTGAACTCCAATTAATAACATTAACTTAACGCTATGGGTTTATCATAAAAGTATACCCCCTTTATAATAACCATATGAGGTTTATTGGGGATGCTGCAATCCCTATCAATTTATGATATTAAGATAGTATTAATAGAGTTAGAACAAACAAAAATGCGTTGTATTTGTCAGAACTTTTACTTGTAAGCTAAAATCTAATAATTTTAATAATTTCTGAGAGAAGACGTACGTATCATTTATCATATTAATTATAACATTTGAGGATTGGACATAGACTTTCAATTCGTGTCTAATGCTCTAATTAACTCATCAAAAGAATGTATTATTAAGGTATTGTTATAAATCTATATTTATATATACATATATACATAAAAATGAAGTATAAAAAATTAATTTTTAATTAATTAATATTAGTAGTTTTTTTAAATTAATTTTTTTTGAAGAATTTAGGATTAAAACTTTACAAATTGGAAGTTAGAGTTAAAAATTTACAATGTACAATCTAAAATTTAAGATAAATAAAATTGTAAAAGTTTAATTGATATTGATTAAAAAAAAATTGCTTTACTAACAGTCTAACATTGCTCTGTCTGAATCAGGACCAAACCACACATGCACGCTACTCTAATCTACTCTGAGGGCACTGTCATTCATACAACACATATAACCCTATTATATTACAATTTATTTCATCTAACTTTATTAAAAATTTTTCTAAGAAGTTTTAATTTGCTTAGCTTCACTTGTATATTTATATGGAGGTTTCATTAATACCTTCAAATATTTTTTGGAAACCACTTTAAATATTCTTGCACTTGCTGCAGAACATATTCGTTTTCTGCATTAAATTAAAAGGAATTTGAATGTCTCATAACCACGTGTTGCTAATTAGTAATTCACAAAACATTCTATGAAGAGTAACTCCTAAGGTACTTATTGAAGTTGTTTGTTTAATGTATTCAAGAAAATGCTCCAAATTTTCTTTACAAAATTATAAACACGGTATGATGATCAAGGAGTTCTCCACTGAAGCTCAATTTGAATCTTTCCATTTCTTGAGTCAATGAGATGATATTTCTCGTTGATTCTTTTGTTGCTAACAGCATCAGATAGATTTATATCCACATAACCCAAGGTTTCCTGCATGCAAAAAGATAATCATAAATAGAGCGGACAAATTAGTTACTCAAGATTTAAAAATGATCATTACCTTGGGATGAAGCAGGCCTAGTTTAGAGGAGGCACTAAGCACTTCAACATATAGCCTCTCATTGGTGGGAGGTTCCTCCAGTGTAAATTGAAATGTTTCATTCCATCTTGGATCTCTATTTTTCTTCACATGCTGCAAAGTTAAGACTCAAATTAAAACTTGTGTTCATTCTAAATAGAATAAGAAAATAAATAACACCTTGGTTTTCCTCTCCTCTCCTTTGAAAATGAGTCTTGCATATGGATTTGTGTGGTGTTTCCCTTCAACATCTTCAGCTTCATGGATGATAATAACAAGCAAACCACCAGTGGCAGGTGTTCCTTCAGGAGCCTTTTCTATTGCATTAGGGTCCTCTGAATTCTGAGCCAACTCATCATCTTTAAAAGGCTTATACAGAACTTGTACTGTGATCTCTCCCCTTGACTTCTCATTTTCTGGATCATTAGGCTCCATAGTCTTGTGTAAATCAAGAGTCAGCTCTTTCGCTTCGTCCGCTGTAAGCTCTTTCAATTGAATCACATTCATTCCCATCTTGTCATGCTTCCCAATCTAGGCAATTCAAAGTTTAAGAAACATGTCTTACAAAGTTTGTTACATATAATCTTTTAAACACAATTACCTGCTCCCAATCATAAACACTAAGTTCCAAGAATTGAGATTCCGGATCTTTGACAACCATATTGAATTCCTCATTCCATTCTGGATTCAATTTCTTATATTTCACAGTAGTTTTCTTTGAAGGAAGTTTGTCTTCAGAGAGTTTAAGCTTCACGTACGGGTCTGCTCCTCCGAGTAGATCTTTCTTCTTGAGATTTGTTGCTCTAAGAACCTTCACATGGAGGATTCCTACAGGTACTTTCATGGCCCTAACAAAACAAACCAAGCAAACTTATTAGCTCACTCTAACACCTAATAATGTTATGAAACTGATGAAAGGAAGAAAATAAAACATACTTTGTTGGATCCATTATCTGCACCTCAAGGGCCTTAGGCCATAAGTACATTTTTGCAACCTGTTCTTTGATGATTTCCTGAAAAATCAGTGCTAGAACTTCACAAACACAAGTTGATGACTAGCCAATATGTTGGACCAATTTGAATATGAGTATTAGATACCTGGACAAGCCTATAAACACCAGGAATAGACATGACATCAGCTCCAAGAAGTTTTAATCCAAAGTCAACATGTGGCTGCAATCAAAAGAATGTTTAACAACACAATGTGACCATTATTTTGCTCATTAGTTTCTGTAATTTATATAGAATTGGCCAAAGTATCAGATATTTTTGCTATCACTAGAAATCACAATGAAAATAGTCATTAGAGAGTTTGATATATATCATACACACCTTCTCCATGAGCGACACATAAATATTTGCAAAGCAAGGAAAACTTGGGACTAAAGGCTTCAATGTAATTCGTGGAGAGGCAAATACTTGCAGATCAACAACCTGGCATGTTAAAATCATAAGTCAAACATTTCTTTTTCTGTTCTTCAGATACTAAGAGAATACAAACCTGAACTGTGGCTCGCAAGCCGAATGCTTTGATTGCAACTATAATGTTAGGATTCCCAGCCCATTTTACTGATGGTTCCATAATTAACTCCTTTTCATCAGTATTGTAGACTTTCATTCCTGAATATATTGACAAATTTATGGGTCAAAATTGTGTCTCCATGGATCAGATGAATAAATACTTTGGAATTGTGAAAGATAACGGCACAACAATCCATCACAATGATTTCATCTTTTCAGTGCAATCAAGACCTTTGACATTACTTAAGTGACAAGGTACCAATAATTTATAATCTGTTATCTTTTAGCAGCCAACCTTAGCTTCAAAGAATCTTACATGTAAATAAAACTAACCAGTTTACTACTAGCTCAGTTCTGTACACTTGATGGTATTGACATGTCACAATAAGAACCACATAAAAATCACAAAGAGTTTGTTCTTTTCATTGTTTTCACTTTTTTCTTCCTAACATTCTAAGATTTTCACTTTTTCCTTCCTAAACATATGGAGAGAAAGAAAAGTAACATTGAAAACAAATAAGAGCTCAACCTTGAAAAGTTGGAGGTAGAGAACCCAAGGTAAGCGTTTCGAATTCTACTGAATCAATCTTGTACTTGGGAATTTGCTCAGCAATAATGGGCTTTGCTATAGTCCTTGCAGTCTTGCAAATTGCCTAAGAAGATTGAATTGTTGTTACTATTTGGAAAAATGTGATAAGAAATTATGATAAGGCCACAGTATACAATCTTGGTAGATTGCATACCTTGTCTAGATAAGGCCACAAATGCTCAACAAATCTATTGAGCCAGTCAAGCTGCAAACAAGAAAAACATGATAAACTTTTATTTAGAAACCCAAGAAATATACAAGGGGTAAAGTGTAACAACATACACGATCAAAATCTGGATTCTTTATCCACAATGGTATCTCTGGAAGCATTTGTTGCAGAGTTTTGGCATCTTGCTCGGCCAAAGGACGAATTATGGGATCCTGAAATTAAGAATGTCATAGTCTGAAAGTGTTAATTAACTAACCAAAAGATAAGGTAATGAATAGCATCTTCTAAAGTCTATAGTTAAATCATAACAAAACTTTGAAGCTACCCTCTTTCCCCACTATGGTGTTTCAGCTGAAATTCAGTAGTGATTAAAGCTGATATAGTAAAATTATATTAGATTCAACAAATAAGTCATGATTAAAGGAAGAAAAGGCAGACCAAGTACTGCATTTTCCTTGGATTAGAACCTTAATTATGACACATCTTATATGAAAACTAAGTATTGCTTTTTGGCATCTTACTTTAGACAAAAACAATCTTCATCAATAAAAATTATCATAGAAAAAATCTACTATATAGCATATACACCTAGCAAGGAGGTACCTTTTAGTTTCATGCAAAAGTCTTCTAATGGCAAATTAATAAGAAGAGTTGAATTAGTTTAGAGGAAGAAACTAACCTTGACATGTGTTGGCTGAAAGTATATAAACACATAGTATCCAATGACCACACCAATTGAAGTTCCAATTCCAAAGCCAAAACAAGTACCTATGGTACTAAAAAAACCCATCTTAGCTGAAAGTTTTGTCTGTTCAATGTGTAAAAAGGAGAGTGAAGCTAACTAAAATTTGCAAAATAACAGACTGTGAGTAGTTAAGTAGAGACCTGAACTCACTCACTTTGTGTGCCTGAAAAAGACAAGAACCTATCTTTAATTTGTATATCTTATTAGAAAAACGTTCCCTTGAAAACCAGTGGCCAGTAAGATCAACCATCATTTGATCCACACAAAACTGTTTGATAACGAAATTTGCAAAGGCGCGTGAGGTGGCAATTAATTAGTGTCGGTAAGGTCCTCTATGCTCTTTCAGATATGTATTTTTCTTCTTTGACAGAGAGGTAGGGGCCAGTGATCTTATTACACTGCATTCATTCATAAATATATGATAATCTACGGTAAACTTATGAATACCATTTTCTCTCAAAATATCAGACGATGGAGGTCCCACTCTCCCTCTAGCACATGTTTCTGTGTCCATTGTAATTGAGACAAAACTCACAAACTTTCTGATTTATTAATAATGCTTCCTTATAATTTTGTGCTTCCCACATCATTCCTTTTCAGTGTGTTGCATTTGCATGTATACATAATTCTTACTGGATAGTGGATACATAATTCCTGTAAAAGAATAAAATGAAAAAGTGCCTGGGCCACCTTCCAACACAGACAATATTATGCAATGCATTAATGCTGGGAACAGAACCACTTGCCAGATCTTTTGAACCTTTCTTCTTTTCTTTTATTTTATTTTTTATTTCATGAAGACAAGTCCATCATCATCCAAGACCAATTACAAGCGAGATAATACTTAATTTGGTCCCTGAACTTACACGCGAGTCTCAATTTAGTCCTTGAAGTTTTAATTGCCTCTGTTTAGTCCCCGAAGTTTATAAACGTGCCTCATATTAGTCCCTGACACAATTTTTAGTATAAAAACGTTAATAGAGCGCTGTTGTAGACTATCACATGTCACGTTAAAACTTGTAAAATGATGCAGTTTTGGTTTTGACATTTAAATAGCTCAAAAACGACATCGTATTACTTATTTTATTAGGTAAAATTTTAATAAACACCATTTAGGATGTTTTTAGGTTATTTGAGTGCCAAAACCAAAACGACATCATTTTATAAAGTTTAGTATGACATCCGGCTGTCACGACAGTGTTCCGTTAACGTTTGTACGTTGAAAATTGTTTCAAGGACTAACATTAGTTATGTTCATAAAGTTCGGGAACTAAATAGAGGCAATTGAAATTTCAGGGACTAAATTGAGACTCGCGTATAAGTTTAGGGACCAAATTAAGTATTATCTCGTTACAAGCTATTGCCAACATTTTCTTAACAAAAAATAAAGTAATGACACAAGAAAAAAACGCTATTGATAACATTATTGTCTCTATCAATTCCATGATCCAAGTCCCTTTTTTTTTTGTTAATGTAAAAATCAGCTTATGGATTAAAATAAAAGAATTAGAGAGGGGAAAAAAATCCGGTGCATATTGTCCTGTCATTCAAGTTTCATTTTCACAAGCTTAATCATAATGTCAAAGGGACGGTGCTATGTACTTTGATTTTTAAGTTCTTCTCTCATCCGTTAGGACCTGAAAAACAATCCAAGATTGTGAATCTGTACTTTTTCCTTCTATTAAGGTCAGCAAGGGTGAAAATCTTGCTTAGATATATCTGCCTATAATTAGTTGCAGCTTTTCTTTGTCCTTTTCCTCCAATATGGCCCAAACTTTAGTGACAACTCAAACACTACACTAGAGGATTCAACTCTAAAGACTAGGATGTATCTCATAGTCATTAGACTACTCGATCTATTTTCTTTTTCATAAAAAATGTTCTATTTCTTTATAGGAATTTTTAGATTTTTAATATTTGTGATTTCATCAACAACTATGTTAAGGTATAATATTAGAAAATAATTAAGATAATATATAGACTTCTGCTGCCTAAAATTTTATCCTCTAACCTAGCAAGATAGAAGTTAATTTTCTACGGATTTGAACTTGATGGTTATCAATGACTAAGAGAATGGGGGGTTGAATCTTAGCTTCTTTTTCTACTGAATAGTACTTTTGTTTTTTCAAAAAAACTTAGCAGATATTTAATGTAATGTAGCCTACATCCAATTTCTGTCACAACTATGATGGAATTTCACTATCTCTTTTCAAGAATACAAACACCAATGCTTCCCTAGGATCTACCCAATCCTATATGGAACAAATCCAGATTCTAACACAATCCGAATTTGACTAGAACTCACCTTACTTTTAACTGCAAAGTGCTAACCCAACTTACAAAAAAAATCCCTACAGAATCATGACACAAAACAGAAAAGATGTACAAAGCAAACTTGAGACAGCTTATGGCTTTTTCTCACTGTTTATCTCACTGTCTTTTACCTTTCGTTGATTTTTTCTTACAAACCACATCATATTTGCTTTTTTCAATGAGACTCAGACAGAATAAACTGAGAAAAAGAAAATACTACATGAACTATGTGAAGAAGAAGGATTCAAACAGTTTGGGTAGTTATGAAAGTGAACTCCGTGCTTTTCACTTACTCTCTTTGCCTTCAACCTTTGGCCGTTCACCCTTAATATAGAAGAATGAATGTTTCAAGGTTGAATCAGGTTCAACCCTAACACTGTCTTCTTCTCCAACATCAGATACTAGCAGCGACTTCATTAGAGAGGAGAGAGAAATTCGAATCTGTTGCATGCAACTCATCTATTCTCTCTCATCCTTTTTCTTCAAGCTTCTTCAATCTTGACTGTTGAGCTTGACTTTGGCTCCAAGTTTTGGTTTTGAGCATTGATGAACTTCTGAACCAAGTTGACTTCACATTTTTCATTGTTGCTTCTTCTGTACTTGAGACCTTGTGGCTTTCTTCTTGGTTCCTCGGTGTAGCACAAATGAGGGAAGATACTTTTGATGTGCTTTGACCGAGTGAGACTAATTACTTGGTTGTAAACTCTTTTTCTTGTTTTGATTTAGCAAAGCTCTTTTTGCCTTTCTTCCTCACCATTCTTCTGTGGTTTTCATTTTCTTCTTTCTTCTTCTTTGATTAACGTGACCGAAGCAAGAGTGAGAAGAGAGAAAAGTGATGGCTTTCGATGGAAATTTCAAGGAAATTAAAGTGAATTGAAACTTGGGAATTAAGTTGCTTGAACCATGGAAGTAGGTAACCGTAAGAAAAATTTCAAGTGTAAGGAAAACACCGGTGTTCCAGTTATTTTAACTATTGATTTTAATTAATTATATTATATATATCTTTTATAATTCAGATCAACAGTTAAAACAACTATATAAGTATTACTCCCGGTGCACTTGAAATATTTCCTAATTACCACCTACATAAGTATCTACATTAAGCAATATCTCCAAGAGTTGTGGTAGTGCATCATAGTTTTTATCCCTGTGTTTTATTTCTGATTTTACATCATTAATCATGCACCTGCTGTGAGACTCAGAAGAATAAATTTAATCAATTTAAAAACTAAAGTTAGGAACTGTTAACTTTTTATAGGAGTAATTTTTTTACAAAAGCCAATTATTAAATTATGTCTATTAGTGTGCACCTTTTGCAGGGAGAAATCAGTTTCCCATGACCAAAAGCTTAGGTTACTTTACTGATTGGGCTTGGTTTATTTCTTTGGGCCCTTTTTGTTTTCTTTCTTCAGCCATTAGTCTTGAATCAATTTGGTATAAAGCTGAATTTGTTTATTGATAAGTGAGCTTGTTTAATTGAACCAACATGAAATTTAATTTGCTTTGCTGCATAGTACTACACCAAATACATCACACAAACAATTGGTCATATTTTAATAAACACTTAATAGTTAACAATACTCTAATAATGTTTGTTCATTATTTTAATTGAATATTAGTTTTCCAAGCTCAACAAAACTCTATCTAAAGATTTATTGTTGACAAATAAATTGCTGCATAGACAAAGCGAGATTCTTAATCAAATTTTTAATTAGGCAAATTAATATTTGCCAAAAAAATAGAACGGGCTTTTTTTTTGGTATAATGGAACGGGCTCTTGACGGTGTTAAATATTGGACAGATTTAAAAGTTAAAGGCCGAAGTGAGATGATAAGGCCATCCCAAAAAGTATTTGTTGCATGTGGCGATATTGGCGAAGATTTTTGTGTGGCTTTCCTTCACCTGAAAGTGCTTGACAGCAATGTCTTAAGCAACAGTCCAAACACAACACAGCCAAAATATTGCACACAAAAATTGATTCCTCCTACACATCTCTAAACGACATATATAGAAAATGATGTGCAGCAATGATTATAATATTTTAGCAAAAGAGAAAGTATAGGAACCAATGGAATATTTGTATAATGTGTACAATGGAGGTTTAAGAAAGTATTAGAGATATAACCATTAGTGTTATCTTTTTTCATCAGCTGAAGTTTTTGGGATGAGTGGTATCATGACATGGTATCAGAGCTCTAAATTCGAAAGGTCAAAAGTTCGATTCTTGGTGAATCCCAAAATTAGTTTAAGTTTTTGGGATGAAATGTTTATTATCTCTAGTATCCGGATAGTTATTCTGGATAGTATGGGTGATGTTCATTTTTTAACTCATATAGGCCATTGTACACATTGTATAAATATTCTATTGGTCCCTATAGTTTCGCGAAATTTTCAATTAGGTCTCTATACTTTTTTTCCTTTCAATTGGGTTCCTATACGTTAATTTTTTTTCAATTTAGTCCCTATCGTCATAAAATCGTTTGAAATAACAGAATATTCCATCAAAAAATTGAATATTCTCATAATTTAGTTAAAAAACCTAATTAAAAACATCTCTATTTTTTTGAAATACCAAAAATACCCTTTATATTTTGTCCCCCAAAATCTGAGAACTCTAACTACCCCTAAGTTATTCTCCTAAGTTCTCAATTGGATTTCTCCTCCGTCGCATTCTACTGCTGTCTTTCATGGCGTCGTCGTTGTCCGTCGCTGGGTGGTCGTCGTCCCTCTGCGTCGCCCACGGGTGCTCTGTTCTGCTCCGCTCGTCCGCCTTGCCTATTGCATCCTCCTTGCCTCACCGCGCCTCGGGTGCCTTGTCTCGAATTGCCGCTCCTCGACTCCGTTTTGTTGTCTGGATTGGTTCTGCAACAATAGGTGATAATTGAATTTTGTTTTAGTTTTTCAACTGTTGGATCGGAGGAGATGAAGGGACCAGGTGGCATGTGAGAAGGAAACTAGTCAGATGGCTTTCATTTGTTTGAATTGCAAAGATCGGGAGTAGAATGAACATGTGGGTTTCTGTCAGTGTTGGGTAATAATTCTTCTCGATAATGTCTTCTTCCCACTACACTAAGAACAGGAGAAATGTTATGCTTAAAATAACTAGTAGTCAAACGGCATCCTCTCCCGATTCTAATGCTTCAGGTACAATGTTGAGAAATCTTGATTGTTAAATACCTCTAATTTTACTTATGCTTATTTTTTGTTGCTGTTCGTATGTAATTTGACTTTATTTGATTAGGTAACCAGCATCCTGAATGACAAGGAGAACCAATTGATCTAATTGTGAAGTTTAGTTTGCTAAAATTAGTTTTGATTATGTTAAAGAATTTTGATTATGAATTCTGATTATGTATTTTATCAGTAATTAATTGATTATGTTAGAAATAAGAAAAGAGGTGAGATTGGAGATAAGGTGTTTGATTAAATGCCTTTGAGAGAGTTGAATTGATTATGAGTTTTGATTATGTATTTTATCTATTATTAATTGATTATGAGTTTAATTGATCATTGTCATAGAGGCATACAGGACTCTCAGAGATCATGGTCCCTATCCTGCTGCCCAGGTCGTGAGAGATTTCCAAGACAAATTTGCAGTTTATTCCGTTTGACAGTGGTTCTAAAACCGCGTTTATTGCTGCAGTGAGTAATACTTGGTCTATCTATTTCCAAGGCAAATTTGCGGCTGCAGTGGCTTGTTCCGATTGACTTGTTGCAGTTGAAGGGAATTTTGGATTCGGATTTAGTGCCATTGAAGTTGAGATATATACTGCTGAACTCATGCTTATGTTTATCTATTTAATTGCCCTTCCATTGTGTTATGTGGATTGATGTCCTTATCTTTAGTTATATTTTCATCATCATATAATAGAATAGTTTTTATTTTAGTCTATACATTATTGTTAACTAATAACAACTAGAATTAAGATCTTATATGAGTGTCTTGCCATGCCGGAGTGTTCTTTCACTATGAGTGTCTTGCCAGGATCCTTCCAAAGGAGGTGGAACTTGTGGATTTGATATATAGACAGAGAGTTTCATGTGCCTTTGTGAGAATGGAAATTCCACTACTCATTGCAAAGGTATCTTACAACCTCAATAATATAATTCTGCCCTTTTAGTAAAGTAATAATCATGAATTGAATTTTGTATGTTATTTTACAGATTATAATGTTGCACAGCACAATACGAGGGCACATATAATTGCAGGTTGTTACTGTCAATTGAAGTGGTGTATTGATTATTGTTCATAGCAAACTTTTTCAAGTTAAAAATGAGGGTAATGTGTTGTATCTGCAGGAACAATAACTAGCATTTCGGTTGCTGGGATATTTAGAATTGGAGCAGGTATCTGGTACTTGAAGAAAGTAAGAGCTAAAGCATCAATAACATGTGGAGTCCAAAGCAATGAGAATATACTCTTCTGTGTGATATATAATTCTTTCTTTAGAAAAAGTTACGTTAATAAATTCTTTATCTTGTTGTATTGTATAAAATTTGATTTGTTATATTTTGGGGGATAATTTTGACAATTCATTTTATATATTTATTATTATTATTATTTCTGTTTCATTTTATTCAATTTTTTTTAGTATGTTCTTAAGATAAGATATTTTGAAAGTTAAAAAAAAAGAAAGTATTTTTGGTATAATTTATATATAAATAAGCAAAAGAATGATAGTGACAAAATAAAAAGGATTATAAGAATATCTTTTTTGTTGTAGAATCATTAAATATGGATTATAGGAATATCTTTCATTGAATATTTATAGTTTTATCGAATTTTCAATTAGGTTCCTATACTTTTTTTTTCAATTGGGTCCCTAAGAGTATACAAGTAATTTCACAATTCACTAACATTTTTTTGACGTTTAACGTTAATAAGGACTAAATTGAAAGGAAAAAAAAAGTATAAAGACCTAATTAAAAATTTCGCGAAATTATAGAGACAAATAGAGTAATTAAACCTAAATTCTATTAGACATGATACTTGTTTAATTATATATATTTTTTGGAAAAATTACGGGTGATTATTAAGAAAAGTAGATTTTATGGTGGTTACTATAACTATGGTGCATTATGATTTGAAAAAAGGGAAAGCCATGAAAGATAAATAAATCCACCTAGCCCTAGCTGCCGAAATATTTTCTAAGTCAGACTGGAACCGTTGGTCACGATCCTCTAAACGGCTATTACTAAAACCATAATCCAACGGTTCCCATCACTCCGGCGGTTGCCGCCCAGTCTTAGAAGTAACCGACCACCACATCTTTTTGCTAATTTACGAGTAAATCTTGACCCATCCCCCCTCTTTATTATTTTTATTTTAATTATCAATACCATCTCTGATCCATGCATATATTATATGGGAAAGTATGAGGAGCTAATGGAATATTTATATAATGTGTACAATGAAAGTTTAAGGAGTATTAGAGATATAATCATTAATGTTACTTTTTTTCATCAGCTGAAGTTTTTGGGATGAGTGGTATCATGATATGGTATTAGAACTCTAGATCCGAAGCTTTTGGGAAGATGTTTATTATCTCTAGTACTCGGATGGTCCCTAGCGGGACTTAATATTATAATCTTAATACTAATTGTAGAATATTCCAACTTGAGTTTGCCGCATTGCACCAGCTATATATATATATACCCTATGCAAGCATCTTGTTATGATAGAATGATATTTAATTTGATTTATTAGAAGGTAAATTATTGTTGAATTGCATCTTCTAACTGCATCATTCTCATTCAATGGATCAAACACTTGCTCCGAATTATTACAAGCAAAAAAGAAATAGCAACCCAAAGAAAAGCATGATAAGAAGAAGCAAATCCATCTCCAATTATTCTCTTCAACAACCACCTCTTCTTCCTCTTCCAACACACGCTCACTACCCTTTGCTACCAAAACCAGGTACCACAATGATTCACAATGTTGAATCCAACAAGAGACCAACACATTATTATTCCTCCTTCTCATCACACTCTCTCACTACTCCCCCTCTCCCTGTGGCTTCAACACCAACCACATGCAATATTATTGGACATGCCATGCTTTCAAGTAATGTTTTGTCTCCCCCACCTAGCAGCCTACCACTACCAAAGTTTTGTATCAGTTCAAAGCTAAGTTGCAAAGCCAAAACTACTGGTTGTGCTCTACGCCTCAATTGAACTTCATTTTCAGAAAGAAAGATAAGATAAGATGATATGAAGAAGGTGATTTTGTTAGAACCACAAGTAATTTGGTCGGTCTTGATGGTGATCTACGTTATTAACTAATATAATAATAATGATACATGTTTAGTATATTAAGCTGTTTTTATGATATGTTATCGTTGTTGTTTGTTCTTTTCCCAATGGGAGTGATGATGCCCTTTTTTTTTTGTAAGGTGCATTTTGTGTATACCACTTTTGTTTTTCAATTAGTGGTGCACAGCAGATGCTGATGGAGCCTTTTTTTTTTCCACCCTACTCATCCATGTAATACTCTCTCATTAATTAATTACAAGTTCAAGTTATAATTTATAAGACTTATTTTTGCTGTATGAGCATACTATCTAGAATAACCATTCGAGTAGTAGGGATAATAAACATCTTTCTAAAAACTTAAACTGATTTTTGGGTTCACCAAGGATCGGACTCTTGACCTTTTAAATTTAGAGTTCTAATACCATGTTATGATACTACTCATCCCAAAAGTTTCAGCTGATAAAAAAGGTAACACTAATGGTTATATCTCTAATACTCCCTAAATTTCTATTATACACATTGTACAAATATTTCATTGGCTTCTCATACTTTCCCTTATATTTAGTTGTAATAG
>NC_029790.2:317215-342799 GCF_000816755.2 Arachis ipaensis | reverse complement strand
TAATTTAAGATATATTTTTGTGTAATTTTAAACTGAAATATTTTATTTATGTGATTTACTAATCTATTACCTACCTTAAAATAAAGTTAGTATTATTATTTTTAGTAATAAACATTATTATAAAGAAATTCAAAAAAAGACTTTAATTTAGTATCAGTGGCTAGCCAAAAGCATAAAGATATTAAAAATGTCTAACTAGATATACTTAAACTGATTTTCAGACTTATACACGAGAGAAAAGAAAATCTTAATTAGTTGTTTTTTTAATGAGATTTGGGTTTGAAAAAGTTAAGTGAAAGGGAAAGAATATTGTCATATTCAAGTGATGAATTGGGAGTGATCCGCCGAAATCAGAAATCGTGGTATGTTGGTCAATTGCAATGTATTTATTATTGTTATATCTAATTTTTTCTTCTACTGAATTCTAGCTTAATTGAATACGATTCAATCTTTCGAATTTAGAAAAAGTTTGACTTGGGATCTATAAACACTGTTGGGCAATTGATTCTTGACAGTTGTTAAGGCCTTCAAGCATCTCCAAACTACTCTCCATTTTATAGGAGCTAGAAAAAAAGACTTTTATANNNNAATAAAAGTTTACATATTTTAAGACCCTTGTTACAACTATTTATCTTTTATTTCATATTGTAGATACTCGTTATGCCTCTAAATTAAGTTAATGTACATTTCTTTATTCTTAAACAAGATGCAAAGTTCTATATATTTCATGAATCACGTGTCTTATTCAGTAGGGACAATAGATATAACATGTCAATGTGTATGAGACAAACACACACTCTTGTAGTTTGCTGTGAATAAAACTACAATTTACGTTTAGAGAGAAAAGACATGTTATTAATTCTCTTACACAATGTTTCAGAATTCCTATTATATAATTTAATTTGATGCAGAAGAATCGCCATCGTTGGTAAGGTTGTTAGCCATTGCCCATACTAATAATATAATAAGGCTCATCATCTCATAATGCAATTAATACAAAGTGACCTAAGCAATAAATCATAGGTGAATTATTATTATGAATATTGTAGTAAGGAAGGAAGTTTGTATGGGCAATTCAACTCACAAGTCACACTCTTTGAACCACAAATTCGGCATTGGGGTTGTTGGCTCTTAATGACTCGTATATATATGAGGTTTTCATTTCTTAATGCTTTCATAACCGATAACTTGCTTAGCTTCCTCCCATTTCTACTCACTATTTCTATCTTCCGAAATGTTTGGTAAACAAAGAAAATCAGCCAAAAACAGCTATAAATTGCCTTATTTAGCATTCATTAATTGTTGCGATAATTAATCAATGCTAAATAAGGTAAGTTCTAACTGTTTTTTTGTCTTCCTAGCATTACCGTGCTATCTTATTATCCCACAGAGAGAGGGATCACTTATATATAGAATAGATATATTGTAATATAAAATAATACATGTATTTATCTACAACAAATATACTACGTAATTATTTTGGTGATTGATTTTTTTTTGCATGCTGTATTTTTCTTAAGTAAATAATCCTTAAGAAGATTTTACCTTAATAACAAAACAGCGAAACTAAATAAACCTTGTTTGTGTGCCTTTAATAAAAACAGCTACTTAACTTTGATGTATGTATATAAATAGTTAATTTAATAATTAACATAAAAGCTTCTAAACAGAGTCCTTAATGTATAAGTTTTGAATTTAATGAGACACTTTTGTACAAGCATATTGAACAAATATTTCATTAAATGGAATAATAATGCAAAAATACTTGTATGAAAATAGTTACTATCTTCCAAAATGATTGATTATATAGCCGATTTGTTAGTTGGCAATGCAGAATGGATGGTTGGTTGAGCTTTGATCTTACTTTATATTTATTGGCGGGAATGGACTAACTCAACCACACCCCACGAGTTTTCCATTTAGATCTTGGCTAACACACTTTTTTTTCCTTCAAAATCCAACAATGGAAGAACTGGAGCTTGCTTCTTCAGGTTCTCGTTTGGAAAAAGGACAAACAACATCATCTTTTAAGATGGATCAACAAAAAGATTCAAAATCAAACCAAATGGAGAGTGTTTCCTTCTTTGGCTTGTTTGCTGCAGCTGATTCAGTTGACTATGTGTTAATGTTCCTAGGAAGTGTTGGTGCTTGTGTTCATGGTGCTGCTCTGCCTCTCTTCTTTGTTTTGTTTGGTCGCATGATTGATTCTTTGGGACATCTTAATAGGGATCCTCACAAATTGTCATCACGGGTTTCTGAGGTACAATACATACACTTCTGTTTTTTTAGAGAAGAATTAAAAAGAATGAGACTAAGTGGGACTTAGAATATAGAGAGAAGATTTAAGTGAACTTCACTAACTTTTACAAATGATACCATTCAACTATATATTTATAATCCTAACTAGTATTATAACATTGCACTTAGGATTCATTTTATCGTGTGTTTAATTATATTCAAACTCAGAGAGTGAGTAACAGATGCAACTCTTTATACTATACATGGTTTTAAGGAAATAAATTAATGTTTTAAGTAGTGATAGCAACTAAACCCAAAATTTTATTATGGATTATGGATGAGCTCCTTAAATTTTCACCCTCAGTTTTAATTTTATCTCCAACCAAACGCACACTTGATAGTATCAAGAAACTTTCTGTTGAAAACAAATTTGAACTCAAAATAAGCTAATCTCAACACACACCAGTTCTTGTTATTCTGTCTGGCTATAAACTGTATATATAGATTTTGGTTGTGTAGACCTTCTAAATGCTTATATATGTAATCCTGTATATTAATGCTAATTCATTCTCCATTGCAGCATGCTTTGTACTTGGTATATCTTGGACTTCTTGTTATGGTATCAGCTTGGATGGGTACATTACATACATCTTTCCACCTGAACTTTCTTTCTTTCTTTCCAAGTAATAGACTTGTTTCCAAGATTCACAGCATATCATGATGATGACAACAAATTACTGTTCTTCAGGTGTTGCATTCTGGATGCAAACCGGTGAGAGGCAAACGGCTCGGTTGCGCTTAAATTACTTGAGGTCAGTGCTAAAGAAGGACATTAATTTCTTTGACAATGAAGCCAGAGATGCTAATATCATTTTCCACATCTCAAGTGATGCAATTTTGGTACAAGATGCAATAGGCGACAAGGTAACATGTTCATTTTGAAATGTTTAGAACTAAAATGAATAATGCTTAAAACAAGTCAAGGATTTTTATTTGATTGTTCCTATTTATGTTGAACTGAATGCAGACAGGCCATGCCATACGTTACCTATCTCAATTCATTGTTGGATTTGGCATTGGATTCACATCAGTGTGGCAGCTCACACTACTCACCTTGGCTGTTGTTCCATTGATAGCTGTAGCAGGAGGAGCTTATACAATTATTATGTCTACTCTCTCAGAAAAGGGTGAAGCAGCATATGCTGAAGCTGGCAAGGTGGCAGAAGAGGTAGTAAAAGATATGAAGCACAGATACACCAACAAAGCAACATGTTCATGTGTTACATAATCTATCTGAGATTTTCTTGTTTGCATGGAACAGGCAATATCTCAAGTGCGCACCGTTTACTCATTTGTAGGAGAAGAGAAAGCAGTTGGCACATACTCTAAGTCACTTGACAAAGCTCTTAAGATGGGGAAGAAGAGTGGTTTTGCAAAAGGAATTGGTGTTGGTTTTACGTATGGCCTATTGTTTTGTGCTTGGGCATTGCTTCTATGGTATTCTAGCATACTTGTGAGGCATCACAAGACAAATGGAGGGAAAGCATTTACAACTATCATCAATGTCATCTTTAGTGGATTGTAAGTCCTATGATTCAAAATGATAATCATAACTTATATAAGATGTATTATGGATTACAAAGTTGACTCTTTCTTTCTTTCTTTCTTTCAAGTGCGCTTGGCCAAGCTGCTCCAAGCCTTGGTTCCATTGCTAAAGGGCGTGCTGCCGCAGCGAATATCATGAACATGATTGCGTCTGCTTCGGACGTGGCAAAAAGGTTGGATGACGGCACTGTTCTGCAACAAGTGGAAGGGAAAATTGAATTCTCTGAGGTCTGCTTTGCTTACCCTTCAAGGTCCAATATGGTCTTTGAAAATTTGAGCTTCTTAGTCAGTGCTGGGAAGACTATAGCAGTTGTTGGTCCTAGTGGTTCAGGAAAGAGCACAATCATTTCCATGATTCAACGATTTTATGATCCTACTTCAGGTAATTGATACTACTATATCGGGTGAGGGTGTAAAATTATGATCAAACTGAGTAAAATCATACCTAAGACTCATCTTTGAATTTTTCACCTCTATTTTTACCAAAGTCACACCTGCGTTTAAATACTATCTCAATTCTGAGGACAAAAAATACAAAAACATTAAGATGCATAAACCTGACATATATCACACTTGATTGAAATAGTTCACAGACAGTTGTTTTATATAGAGTTGTGCATTTAGGAGGAGAGGTTAATGCATTAATTTTCACTTAGGTAAGATCCTGTTGGATGGATATGACTTAAAGAATCTTCAATTGAAATGGTTGAGAGAACAGATGGGACTGGTAAGTCAAGAACCAGCACTATTTGCCACAACAATAGCTGGCAACATTTTATTTGGAAAAGAAGGTGCTGACATGGATCAGATCATACAAGCTGCCAAGGCTGCAAATGCTCATTCCTTCATTGAAGGATTACCTGATGGTTATAATACTCAGGTGTGTTCACCGCACAATTAATTAAGACTACACTTCAGTTCCTCAAGATTAACTAAAGTGTAGATCTAAAACACTTTGATATCAGAAAATACGTATTCAAATTTGAAGCCTGATAATTTGTTTCTAACGCAGGTTGGAGAAGGTGGCACCCAACTTTCTGGAGGACAGAAGCAGAGAATTGCTATAGCTAGAGCAGTTCTCAGAAACCCAAAAATATTGCTTTTAGATGAAGCCACCAGTGCTTTAGATGCTGAATCAGAACTCATAGTGCAGCAGGCATTGGAAAAAATAATGTCAAACCGGACAACAATAATTGTTGCGCATAGATTATCTACCATACGCGATGTAGATACAATTATTGTGTTGAAGAATGGTCAAGTTGCTGAGAGTGGTACTCATTCAGAACTGATGCTGAAAAATGGGGATTATGTGAGTCTGGTGAGCATCCAGGAATCACAGAATTTCACACACTCTAGCTCAATATCACGCTCTGGAAGTTCAAGGAACTCCAGCTTTAGAGAACCTTTTGACAGTAGGAACTATCAAGATGTGAACACAGAAAGAGAGCTTCAGTCAAGTGATCAAGGCATGCCATTGAATGCGGCTTCTGTTCCGTCCATTTTGGACTTACTGAGACTGAATGCTCCAGAGTGGCCTTATGCAGCACTTGGTTCCATTGGTGCCATTCTGGCTGGAATGGAGGCTCCTCTCTTTGCCCTTGGAATCACACATATTCTGACTGTATTTTACTCTGGTTCTAAAATCAAGCAAGAAGTTGATCGGATAGCGATAGCATTTGTCGGATTGGCTGTTATAACTATACCTATTTACCTATTGCAACATTACTTTTATACTCTGATGGGAGAGCGCCTCACCGCCCGTGTGCGCTTATTAATGTTCTCAGGTACACTCCTACAGCTACAACAGAATTACTATTGTTACCTTTTTGGCCTGTTCTTGATAAATTTTCATATGATTTGAATTGTAGCTATCCTTACAAATGAGATCGCATGGTTCGACATGGATGAGAACAACACTGGTTCAATAACAGCCATGCTAGCTGCAGATGCAACATTAGTAAGAAGTGCTCTAGCTGACAGAATCTCTACCATTGTGCAAAATGTAGCTCTCACCGCAACAGCATTTGCCATTGCCTTCACACTCAGTTGGAAACTCACTTGTGTGGTTGTAGCATGCCTCCCCCTACTCATAGGGGCTTCTATCACAGAGGTTAATCTCATAAACCACTTCACTAATCTGCTTCTTCTTGCACCATGCTTAATGATTACTCATTTACTTTTTCTTTTTTTTGAAACTTGGTCTTATTTAGTAATTAACACCAGCTTGAAGCTTAAAAACTAAAACGTACTCATTTACTACTTCTATTTTAGTTTTAACTACTTTAGCTTGATTCACGTGCTAAATAGTAAATACCTTGACTTTCAACCTATATGCAGCAACTGTTTCTCAAGGGATTTGGAGGAGACTATAGTCATGCATACTCTAGAGCAATTTCTTTGGCAAGGGAAGCTATTGCCAACATACGTACCGTGGCTGCTTTTGGAGCAGAAGATCGTATCTCAATTCAGTTTTCCTGTGAGTTGAACAAGCCCAACAAGCAAGCACTTTTAAGAGGCCACATATCAGGTATCGGCTATGGTGTTACACAGCTGTTTGCTTTCTGTTCCTATGCGCTTGGACTTTGGTATGCATCCCTTTTAATCAAGCAGAAGGACTCAAATTTCGGAGATGTCATGAAATCTTTCATGATCTTGATCATCACTGCTCTGGCAATAGCAGAAACACTAGCTCTTACCCCAGACATCGTGAAGGGATCGCAAGCGTTAGGATCAGTTTTCAGCATTCTCCAAAGGAAAACAGCAATAAGCCCCGACAACCCCAACTCCAAGATGGTAACGGATATCAAAGGAGATATAGAGTTTAGAAATGTGTGCTTCAACTATCCAATGAGACCTGATATCCCCATATTTCAGAACTTAAATCTCAAAGTCTCCGCAGGAAAGAGTCTTGCAGTAGTAGGACAAAGTGGTTCGGGGAAGAGTACTGTGATTTCTCTGGTAATGAGATTTTATGACCCCATTTCTGGGTCTGTTCTAATCGATGAATCCGATATCAGAAGCCTAAACTTGAGATCCTTAAGGCTGAGAATAGGATTGGTTCAGCAAGAGCCAGCTTTGTTTTCGACTACACTTTACGAAAACATCAAGTATGGAACTGAGGAGGCATCAGAGATAGAGGTAATGAAAGCAGCAAGAGCAGCTAATGCTCATGAATTCATTAGTAGAATGCCAGATGGGTACAGAACTCAAGTTGGTGAAAGAGGGGTGCAGTTATCAGGAGGACAGAAACAAAGAGTGGCTATTGCTAGAGCTATTCTGAAGAATCCATCCATTCTTCTATTGGATGAGGCGACAAGTGCGCTTGACACGGTGTCAGAGAGGCTTGTCCAAGAGGCTCTTGATAAACTTATGGAAGGAAGAACTACAATTTTGGTAGCTCACAGGTTGTCAACTGTTAGAGATGCAAACAACATTGCAGTGCTACAAAATGGGAGGGTTGCTGAAATGGGGAGCCATCAGAGGCTGATTTCAAAACCAGGAAGCATCTACAAGCAATTGGTTAGTCTACAGCAAGAGAAGCATGGCCAAGGCCATTAATGGATTCATTTATATCTTTTACGTAAATATATATTGATATCTTCAATTCAAAGTATAGTGTGACTGCAGTATGTAACTTAAATTGAGGCATGGGATATATGTGATTGCCGAGCATGCCTAAGGAAAAAAATCAAACAATGAAACTGTTGATTGATACACACGAAGTTTAAGATAAAATTCAATGCTTATGATTGGTTTCTGCTGCAGAATAGTGTTTCAATTTCTGTATTATATTTAATCATCAAAGAACCTTAAGACATATCAGCTCACCAATAGCACGCATTCTTTACCTTTTAGGTGCACAAACGGCATGATTCCAAAGAATTGAGCATACACTGTTAAATTGATCCTTGATATCTAAACGTTCACTCTTTCATTTTAGTATATTTTATTTTGCCAATTCTTTCCACAACTGATAATATGAACTTTGAAGGAACGGAAAACCCTCATAACTGGAAACTTTTTGGATCATATGGCTTTAGCGGACATTAAACTACAAATGCCAATTTTGCTTTAGAATGGCAATGACGACACTACTGCGAACAAATTTAATGCACAAGTGATGAAACAAATGGCCATCACTACACCACTGCGAACAAATTTAATGATGAAACACTGTTAAAGCTACATGCTTGGTTTGTTGGCATTACTTACACAATATGTGCATCTTGAAAAACCAAGGGATTCAGACCTTGATAGATTCATATTTCTCACCCAGTATACCACCTTTCTGCTTTTGGAATTGTATGTACCGCAATGTGCTTGTAAAGAAGGGATCCGAAGTTGGAAGAGCAGATGTAGAATCACCTTGTATCTCGGTTGTGATTAATTCTATCAGCCCCTGAATCGTTGCACTTGTGATTTGTGGGTTTCCTTTCTCAAAATAGTATATGTACCTGGAACAAATTGATCAGTGGGTAAGTAGCCATGAAATAGAATGCTAACTAAGCTTCCTAGTTTTTATAGCACAGGTGACCAACTTGTTTAGTATTTCAACAAATAGCGTTACTGGACCACTGCTACCCCTTGCTACATTGGCCATTTGCTGCGCAGCATTTGCGATCCTCAATGCACGCTTAAGGCAAAGCAATACCCTGCAGTCAAGCAATCAAGCAACACCCGCACCCAAGCAGAAAAAAATAATGAAAGATGTCAATTTGAAGACTATTCATCATAAGTTTTCTGCCCGAGAAATAAAATTCCCAATTCTAAAAGCTTGCACAAATTATAGAGGCATAATCAGACAAGTTACTTAGAAAGACAAATACTTCTTCAACTCTGATGATATATTGAAAACAAGACATAATCACATAATTACTTCAGGAAACACACGTATGCAAAGGGAATGATACGAAGAAACAAACAAAGCTCGAGCCACTTAAACTCGGTAAGCCTTTCATAGCATACCTCTCTCCATCTTTAATACCATCTTGATCATCGACCCAGAAGAGATGTGAGCACGCATAAACTGCTCGGCACTGATCAGGTTTCTTCAAAAGCTTTGCCGAATACTGCAGAAAGAACAGCATTTCTAGTTTTAGCATAAATGCAATAATAAACTGAATAACAGTTGCGACAACCCATTTGTCAAGTGACCACACTCTGAGCACATGTTTTCTTTTTCTTTTTTTTTTTTTGTGTGTGTGTGTGTCTATATATATATATATATAACCTTGGTGGATAGAAAGAAGAAAAATGAAAAACAAGTCAAAAGGAACATACCCCTGTGGCCTTATGAGTTAACGTATCCCTGTTCTCGACTCCAAAGACGTTCATCCTCTGAAGTGTCCCAATAATAAGATGTATTGCAGTTACCTGGGCTTTAGAGTCCTGACAAGTACTTAGAAATAGATTAGTAATTTTCTTGATGAAATCAAGAAAATCGTAAAATGGATTGTCTTACTAAAACTTACCGCAATTTCTTCTTCATATAACACAAATGCTTCGGTGAAAAACTCATATGCAACAGGCTCAAGGTCACAGTCATTAGCAGCCTGATGGTCACAAAACAAATGGAAGAGGCAAAACATTTAGCCACTGAAACAGTTGGGCAAAATGAGAGACTTGTCATAATTAGCATAGAGAGTAAATATTGATGTTAGGAAAAATTTAGTAGCAAAGAGATTATAAGTCATGTCCTATACAGCCCATAAAAATCATTTCCCACACAGACTAAAGAGCTAACCCATTAATCAAGCCTACCTCAGCACATTGCAGGTACAATCTCAAGGCCAGTTCGGGAGATGATACAGAAGAAAGGGCTTCAATGATCTGCAACAAAAGATCTGTTAATTACCCCATCACATATGATTCTACACCAAGATTATACATTTAAAATACCTCATTTAAAAGCTGAAATATCTTTTTTGGTGTCGTTGGAACTTCTTCACCCACAACATCTCCATCTTGTCCTTGTAATTGCCTGACCAACTGCAGAAAAATATGATTCAAATTAGAGAAATAAGACAACTTAACGGAATTACATGGACAACTCAATTCAAAATTTCAAATACTACTCTACCTAACCCCAAAAGAATTCGACACAGAAAGTAAAATAAGTTCTAGAGATCAAACAAAGTGAAAGAACAGTGAATTGAGGAAGAAAGATACCCTAAGTGCAGAAAAAATAAGGGAAGGAACTGTGAAAGGTAAACGCCTTGGTCCTCCTCTCATAATGTGCTTCTTTACACTACATATTATCTGAAGGCCAATGCATCACAAGTTATAGGAATTAGAAAGCACGTAATATAAATACACCAACCAAATGTCATTTGAATTATATATTATTGTAACCTTAAACATTTCCTCTGGATCATTGTTATGAAGCATGTGTATGAGCCGAGCAACAGAATTTTGTTCTTCGCTGAAATCTTCTTCATCAACCTTAAAGGCAAGATGAGAAACAAAAGCACACGAATTACATTGAGCTTGAGCAAATATTATATTTATTTAGAAAAAAAAATTACACATGTAAAACCACCAAGTTTGGCATGCATTTTTTCGTATATAATTCAAATTGAAGAGTTGATTCAGCAAGTTGACAATTGAATCTTTATAGCAAAAGTCGAAAAATTATAGTCTCTCGCACACCTCATCCACAGTTGTGGCATCCAAATCTGTAATAAGCCCTTTTATTAATTCAAATAAAACTTCAACCTACAAAAGCAAAAGCAAGAGTAAAATGAATAATATGTGTTACACAGTCTTACTTAAAGATAAACTCATCATCTTGAGCAAACAGCTGAACAACATACCTTATCAGCAGTAGATATGAGAGTGTTATTCTTCATAATACTTTGGATAATAAGCATAGCCATCACTTTATTTGTTTGGTTATCAAGATGATCCATTACACGCGGATAATTAGAAAGTCTAAGGGCTGTCACAATATCATTGTATTTATCCAGTGGAGCACTTAAAAGTGCAACAACTTGCTTCGTTGCTCTATTATCAAGCTTTGGTTTTCCAGAAAGCTTCTTGACACATGATCCCTGCATAAATTCCAGAAAAGAATCCGTTTATCTAAGATGCAAATCATGACCCTTACAAAACAGGACATTTATAGGTGCTCCGGATGTTTGAAAAGTAATATACCAGCACTTGGTCCACATAATCAAGCCGATCAGGATGAACACGGAGAGTGAATGTCAGAAGAGAGACATGCAAAGATATTGCTCCAACAATAGGTATGTCAGCCTGTGCTTCTATCACCTGCATTATAATTTACAGATATAAAATAGATTGGTATCAGTTTCAACTTCAACAATCATTATGGCCAAGCTTTAATTGAAAATACTTCCAACACTGCACAATAAATACTTACCCTGCCTATTGCTGTGCTTAGTTTGGTAAAAGCTTCCACTTGCAGAAATTCGGGCAGCACCTATGTCAGAAATGATGTCAACAACATATGGAAGCTTAGTAAAATTCCAAAAATGTGTAAAACTTACTTCAGCATTTGAAGCAGCATAATTTGATAACCTGTCCATTAACTGAGATAGTATGGTCTTGATGTCTACTGTTGACTGCAAATGCAATCAAGTCAGTAAAATAGGATAGAGACAAGGTTTGAAGCATTCCAGAAATGTGATCGAAATGCCAATGGAAGACATGGAAAGGAAGAAAAAGAAAATTCCTATTACTCTACATTAGTGACCACCTGACCAGTCATCACAAAGTTCCCTTTTGAAAGAAAAAAACCTCAAGCCCATGAAGGGTCATCAATTTCCAATTTCTACCATGTTACCCACCTGCAGTTGGGGGTAAGCACCAAGAAGTGTCTCAAGAGTCTGCAAGTGGTACTCATCTGGGAAAACTTGGATTATGCACTCCATGAGGTAAAATTGGGCAAGCTCATCTTTACAATTGACAACCTGCTCAATATAATTTAGTCATTAAGCAATATTATAACCTTAAAGGCTTGCAATAAGAGGAAAAATATTTTTAGGAAGAAAAAGTACTTTATTAGACCTGCTCTAAGACACTCGGAAGGACAGTGTCTTTGTACATTTCAAGGTCCACACCCTCTATCTGACTGAGAATGTGAAGATTCTTTCCAACCTAATAATTGGGAAAAAAAAGTGAATTACTACTAAATCTATCAAAATGTATAAAATTTATAACACAATATTTCATCAGGTGATAGCAGATTTTCATATTACAAGATCGCGAAGCTCATTTCTTTCTTTCTCCCTCTTGTCTCTTATCCGACCAGGTCCCTGCAGACCAGAAAGCCCAATTGAAGGCCTAAGCTCAGGATCGCCAAAGATTAAGCATGATTCAGTAGCACCATAACACCTGCATTGCCAGAAATCATGTTCTCATGATTTATTTTTACCTCTATGGCTATGGCATGCAAGTACTGTGGTGCTATGCATCTCATAAGAGTATAATTGATAACAGTAACGAAGTTAAATAAACCTGATGTTGCAATCGAACCCAAAGCTTATTCATTTCCATGAAATTTTGTAGGATAAATTCAACAGCATCCATGACATTGCCCGAATCCCTGCAAGGAAAGAAGCTACTGAGTCGTTTAATTCTTGTTAACCCAAACATGATGCCAAAAATAAAACTTCCAATTTCATAAATTTCAAAGTTAAAACCATAGAGATTTTTACAATCCGGATGTTCAAATATCCAGCAAACTTTTGCAGTAAAAGTAAAAAGAGGCCATTCTTTCACAGAATAATTACTATTCTCGATTAAATTAGAACTACTGAAATCATTAACTGTTGTCGCAACCGAAAAAATATCAAAGAACTATGAATGCATTACCAGCCAATTAATGTGCTTACCCTTCTCCATCATATTCAGAGCCAATATCGGGTAACTTATCCTTGCTGATTTGAGCAAGGTAACTCCTCAAAAACAGGCCGCGAATTGGGTGCAGAACTGCATGGCACATTTCCACCAGATCCTTAAGAACATCCTTCACAGGAGCATCCTTACACCTGAGGTACACCGACCCCACTGTGCAAAGGAGATACCTGGCAGCAAAATCAACAACCATTCAAGTTCAAAACATGACATAACATAGCACTGGCTTCATCGGAGAGATGAAGAAAGCACTTACAATCTAGGCAATACATTTCCAGCGTGCTGAACAAGCTCGTAGAGATCAAAAATGGAAACGCCATGCCTGCTCTCGTCTTTGAAGAACAATTCCAACCTCCTAAGCTCGTCGAACGCTCTCATATCTAATTCAACCACACGCACACCATAAATAAATAAAAAAGAAAGCATGATTTGAAAGACTAATTGAGTATGAATAGTTTGTAAGGGCAACAGAGGAATTGTACACAGTTCATAGTATTTGTGAGGGGAGAGCCTCGAAGTTCGAAGCTCGGAAAGCATTAGCGAGGAGTATTTTAAAGCGTCCCTGAGATTGTTGTCGTCCTGCGCGAAAACGCGAATAACAGAATTAGGAATAACGAGAAAAAGAAAAGCGAAGGATCTATGGGTGGAATACTGACGAGGGCGCGGTGCATGAAGAAAGCGTGATGTTGAACGCCGGCGATGCCCTCCGCCAGCCACTTCTCTTCATCGTCGATTCCATCTGCAACAATCATTTTCGGTTTTGGATGATCACTACTCTCAGATCTACCTCGATGATGCGGGTTTCAGACGTTGGAGTTGAATCTCGGGTGAAGCTCATTGACGCCCACCGTGGAGTTTTGTTTTTGTTTTCGTTTTCGCGGAATTACGTGTTCGTTTATTTAATGCAGGGTTATTTTGTCTAATTAAAATGTTATCGAGGTGAAAATAGTCATTTACCATAAAATAAAATCAAATTCTTAAATGATTGGATGAATATATTTTCCTTTTCCATGTTTGTTTAGCATGGAGTGAAGCTTGGCGTTGCGCGTCAACACTATTCCGATCACTCATTATTCCTTCTTCCAAGACAAGACAATAAGGACAAGAGAAGACCATAATCCCAGCCGAGAGCCTGTGAGAGAGTGATTATCATCTTCACCTGCCTCCATCGTCGAAAAGGTACGCACCTCATTTCAGCGATGCAGCAAGGAGATTACACCTCCACTCCATACTATCAATTCCCTCATCTCCCAAATTCCAATCCCAATCCCAACCCTAACCCTAATTCCGATCCACACTCAGCCCCTTACGCATCCGCACCACCCTTCTCCTCCGGTTACGCTCCCTCCGATTACACCTCTTACTACCAATTTCCCTTCCTTCAATTCTCCATCCTTTGACTCTCACCTCTCGTACCAACAACCACCGCCACATCAGCATCAACCACCACCACAACAGCAACCTTATTATCCACCTTTCGATCAGCATCAAGCGGCTCCATCTCCGATCTACGCTCCTCCTCCACCACCACCACCCTCCGTTACGCCACCGTACTCCGCACCGTATAGCCACGCTGGATCTACGGTCCCTCCAGCTCCCTCCGCATACGATCCACCCTACGATAACAGTCCCGCCAAGTTCGATCACTCTGGCGCTTTCTTTGACGACGGCTACAACAACTTTAACCGTAGTAACCGTTCCGATTCGTATGGTAACCGACACGATGACGGTTTCAGCGGGTTTAACCGTGGTAATCATCGTTCTGATTACCGCGAGGAGGTGTACGGGGATGGCGTGTACGCTTACGAAGGAGGGAAGGTGGAACCGTACGGGTCTCGTGGAACCGCACCAAAATCGTCGACTTGGTCCGGTTTCGATGATTACGGGAGAGCGATCAGTCTTCCAACGGCCGCAAAGGAACCTTCCGGTGGAAGCAAGATTGTGAAGGCAGTGCCGAAGGTGGAGACGCGAGAGGATCCCGGAAGCGGGGTGCAGAAGTTCCGGGTGAAGCTCTTGGCGGAGAGTGGTGGCCAGAGCACCATGGATGTTCTGTGTCAGGTTTGAACTTACTCGTTAGCTGCATTACTCGGCTAATTGATTTCAATTTCTATTTCCGCATGTTTATGGGAGTAATTACAGTAATGTCTATAAAGTTAAGAAGTAGATTTTTATTATTATTATTTTTTTATGATATCTGCTATAATGTAAGAAATCTAGTAGAAATAATCAAGTGTAGATTATCGAAACGGTTGGTTACGGAGTTAATTGTGACTTGTGAGGGTTGAATCTCTGATGAGAATAGTAGGTGTTGGGTTTTTTCCTCTGATTACTGTTTGTTGTAATAATTTATTGAGCTTTATATGGAGCTGGTCTGCGTCTTTACATATAAATAGCCAACAGGTGAAATGTTTTTTGGCCTTTAACCGTTTAACCAGCGTAGGAGTTAGTTAACCGCATTTGTGTGATTAAATTAGTTCGGCACTTGTTTCCCTTTAGATTGGGTTCCCGTTTGAGTTTTCTAAAAATAAACAAATAAAAATAAACCCAACAAACAAACTTGGAAGAGATTTCAGATGACCTGACTTGAACCAGATCAGTCAAGATTTAATGATTTATAGACTTCGGATGATGTTGCTTTATACCTTAGGGTTTAGACACACCAAAGAAAGAAGGGTAATTCAGTTTAGAACATTAGACAGTTTGGTGATACACAAAAGTAATTCTTATACATTTTTCCCCCATACCTCTACATTTATTGTGCTTCTATGAAGATTTTAAGAATCTTTCGAGCTTGTGTAGGAAGTTATTGTCACTTTTTTCTTTGGGTCTTTATCTCGCAATTAGTATATTTTTGCTATTTATCCATTCATAATCATTCCATCTGTTTATGACTTTAGTTGTACTGTGGCTACTGAACTGAATTTGTGATTCTGTCTATGTTTGTTCTTTCAGATTGGTTTGGATGGAATTCGAATGCTGGAACCAAATACTAGTCGAACATTGAGAATATATCCTCTTGAGAACATAACAAGATGTGAGGTGAGCTTGTTCATTCCCTTCATGAAATTTTTACGCTGTCATCAAAATTAATATTTGTATCTGAATTTGTAATATTTTTACTAATTGGACTATGCAGAGGTTTGATTCATCTACCCTTGCATTCTGGTCAAAGAGCCCAGTGGACATTGAGCCACGACGAATCAGATTGCAATCCAATAGTTACACTACCAACACACTTTTGGATACTGTGACTGCTGCCACCATACAGGTATACAGAGAATTTCATCCTTTTGACATGTTCTCTATCGTATCTTCATTTTGTTGACACTATTCCCATTAATTCTCTAAGTTATTTTGAATCTCACATAAAAGATTTCTCCGTTGAAGAGCTTCTGCTCTTTCTTTTTCTCTGGTCCTTGTTTACTTAATCAAGATCGCTGAATTTTTTCCTGAAATTATATGTCATGATCTTTCCTCTTGTTTTTGCAGTACAAGGAAATGGGTGGAAGCAAAAGACCCACAGAATCGTTAAGAACTAATGAACAGCCTGCAGAAAAAAGGAAAGGATTTGGTGATTGGATGAATTTGATTAAACCTCCCAATGAAGAGAAGGATCATTGGGTAAGATGGATACTAGATCCAAATTTAGTTTTCTTGCTCCTTTTTCTTAACACCCTACCCCCCTTTCTCTCTCTCTCTCTCTCTCTCACACACACACACACACACAGCAGTCTCCTAAGGCTTTGTCAGATTTTTCTTCCTTTGAATTATTTTAATTAGTACTAGGATTCAGTGTGTTTTATGCTGGTAGTTGGTTGTGTTTGTTTGCATGAGCTGGTATATTGTCAATTATTGTTGTAACCCATGGTGTTTATTTCTTTCTACCCTTGGGAAAAGATCTTAAGTGTCTAAATAAAACTTAATCACGAAAAATGAATTGGTAAGCTGTGTTAATCTACAGCAGCATTAACAAGGGTCAATTTATTTATTTTCCATTTACTCAACTGGAGTTCTTATGAGGTTCAAATTATGTAATAGGTCCCAGATGAAGCAGTCTCGAAATGTACAGCATGTGGCACTGATTTTGGAGCTTTCAATCGCAGGGTTGATCTCCTCTCCCTTTTCTTTATGTATGCTTTATGTTTCTTGTGCTAGGCTGCTAATGTTGATCATATATGCTTCTAACAGCATCACTGTAGAAATTGTGGAGATATTTTCTGTGATAAATGTACACATGGTAGAATTGCTCTAACTGCTGACGAGAATGCTCAACCAGTACGTGTTTGTGACCGATGCATGGTATGCATAATCTTTGTTGACTTTTCTCTTCATCCCTTCTTCATTAACCAATGCATTGAATGTGTTTACTTTAGTAATTTCCGAATTGCTAATGCAACTAATGGGAGCTTTGTAGAATGGATATGGTTTTCCCCTAATCAGTGATCTTGCTTTACATTTTTTAACTTTTTATTTCTTCATTTGTTAGTTGATTCAGGATATTCAACAGTAGAAAATGTAGAGCCATGTAGTTTGACATTATATATATATATATATATATATCCAATTGTAATTATGGGTCACAACGTTAAACTTCTATTGCATTACCTATGACTTTAGTTTTGCCAATTCATCTTGTTGAACTTTAAAAATTTATTCACTATATTTTTTGCTCCAATTTTTCTATGCCCTAGGTTAGTATAACTTCATTTCTAAATGGTAGGAACTGTTAGGCTTGGAAGAAAGATTAAGCATAATGTTGGTCTTGGAGGAGGATTGATAAATAAAAGTAGTGAATTGCTGAATGGTTAAAGTTCTGGTGCACAGTTTGCGGTGTTGTTTTGCTACTCTTTAAGTTGAGTCAAGTTATTTGCAATTTTACCTTCTGTTTTTTCATGATATTTTAGTGTTTAGGTAGGAAAAAGGGGAAATATAGAATAAATACTCCAATTGGTAGGATATTGGAACGACATGGTGTGTGATAATGTGAATACCTCTTAGCCCACTTGTATAATAAGACCCCTATCCCTAGGCAAGGTCAGCTACATGTCAATGAAGCACCACACACACAATGTTGCTAGCACTAATTAAACTTTAAACAAGGAAATAAATTAGGGAACATGATGAAGTCAAGAATCAAATTCAATTATTGCTTGATAGATAATTGTTTCATTGAAATATTCAAAATAGATTTTGCTGACTTAAAAGCCATGCTTTGTTTGCATTCAAAAGACTTTGGTCTTATAGTCTTTGTTGTTTAGGCAGAAGTGACTCAGAGACTGAGTAATGCTAAAGAAGCAGCAAATAAACCAGTGTTGCAAAGTCATGAGGATCTTGCCAGGAAACTTCAGGTATATAGTAGTGCATGCCGTAATATGTCTTTCTGCTTCGTTTTTTAACTTTTTATTGCCCAATCAAGGTTTAAATTCACGTATCTGATTACTTTGGTTTGTGCACATGGGTTAATGAGCATGAAATACATGTTAATTTGTGTTATTGGTGAATTTTGGTAGGAGGAGCTGGAGAGGAATCGAAAGGCATCAGGTATTGTAATGAGTTCAACTCTTGGAGACTGGTCTTAAAAATTGTTCTTATGGTTTTGATTAGTTAATCAAACGAAGTAGCAGGTTTCAATGAGAATATGTTATATGGGTAGCTTAGTTGGAATTTCTTCCCAAACGGTAAGTTGATGTCTCTGGCTCATTCAAGTGCTCTGGTTCACAGGTTCCAAGTCTGAAGGATCTGGAAGACGGATGAAGGAAGTTGCATGTCCTATTTGCACTGTCCATCTGCAGGTTTGAAATATATTGATTGGTTTTCTTAGGAATCATTCCTCACTTCTCTTGAACATGAATGTTATCGTCTTCATTGGGGACTTAAGATGTGGCACTATTGCAGGTCCAGGTACCCAGCTCAGGTTCAGAGACCATAGAGTGTGGAGTTTGCCAGCACCCATTTCTTGTGAGTGCTCATTGATGAAGGTGTCCATATGTGTCAACTTGTTAACTTGTTTTAAATTCAATTTTTCTTATCAATCTCTTGCAGTCTAATAATTTTATATGGACTTTTATGTTCTGCGGTTTTTGTTTTCGGCGCTTCGAGCTTGGCATGTATATGTATACCTGTATTTTTATCCTCCTTAAAATGCTGCGATTTGCTTGTCCCTTTGTATAAAAAAGATGTAGATGGTGAACATGCATGTATAGCTGTGTCGATGTCTTGCAGCTTAACTGGTTTGAAACTCAATACCAAAAAAAACTGGTTTTGAAACAATGTGGTATCTATGTCAAGTGTTTTTGATATTCGGTATGTTGGATTAGAGTGAAAATGCATTTATCAGTTGAAATAATAATTAGGTCTCTGAAGATTTCGATCTCGCTTTGATCAGTTGGAAAAAAAAGTACCAATTTGGTTCTTTATGGTAGCAAATAGTGGATATATGATATCTTTTTGGCAATTTATCAACTAAAATTTAACAGTGATGTTTATATGTATTGTTAACTATTCTGATGTGTCTATCTATGAAAGATAGTCATGTAGATAATTTTTGGAGTGAAATTTTACCTGTTTTGATAGGATTTGTGATAAATAGAGAATAGTTAATAAAGGATATATGAAAACTCAAAAGATAATAAATGCTTTATTGTTCAAAATTGCATCTTTTTTATGTTCATGTGGTAGCAATAAGACATGCACCACGGTAGATAATGAAATATATGGACAATTTTATTTTATTTCGCACTATTTATTGACAGAAAGACATACATGTTCATCATTTGAACATTTGTTATTATAGAGGATCTATTTAATACTTATTTTTTTTCTTTTCAAGGATTAACTAATCTAAAATCAAAATATTTGAAGATCTAATTATCACTTTAAGATTAATTAACATTCAAAATTAATAGATGATAAAATTAACTATTTTTTCGAGACTTATGATAAAATTAACGGTATATTTTATGAATAAAAATAATCTAACTATATTTTCAAACAAGCGTTTTAAAAATAGTAAAATACTACACCCAAACACAACAGTGTCACCAGATTTTTCCCACAAAGAACCTGGCATTGAATTGTATGAATTTCATTACGTAATTATTCTAATATCACTATCTTCACGATAAGACCCCTTGAAAACGAGTTCTTTTCCCATTAATTTAATGCTTTTGCTCCAAGATTGTCAACGTCATTTAAATTCGGTGAACTGTGTAGTGCTTTTAATATGCTTTATAATATGTAACACTTCAAGCATTATGTTACTTTACAACTTTTTTATATAATTTTTCAAAGAGTAAATGTCTTTTTCGGTTCCTAATCATTTACCTGATGGACTTTCCACCTTCTAAGAAATCTAAAAATCCAAATCGGTCCCTATTTACTTTGATATATGTACGTTCCAGTTTCTATCTACTTTGAGTAAATGTCCTTTCCGGTCCCTAACCAGGGACTAGAACCATATATCAAAGTAGATAGAGATCGGTTTTAGTTTTTATATTTTTTAGGGGGTGAAAAATTTATCGGGCAAATGGTTAGAGATCGGAAAAGATATTTACTCTTTTTCAAGAGATACTCTAAAATAATATTTTTTATTTTATTATTCGTTTTATATTAAATGATTTATTGCTTGGTTGATTCGAAATATTTATAGTAAGTGGTACATCTTTTAAGATATAAGTTTTAGAGTATTTATAAATGTGAAATATTTTTCACTTTTTGAATTGAATTAGATCATTCAATTAAATGTGACTGTTTTCATACCTTAAGATGTGTGAGAGAATTTATATTCTATATATATAGACCAATATAATAAAGACATGTGTTATCATTAATTTTAGTCAGTTAATAATTAAATAATTTTAAAAATTAAAATTTAATATATTTTAAAAATATATTAAATATTATTTGTGTACAAATACGAATACATATATACGCTATACATGATTAATCATAATTAAATATTATATTTTATTAAAATTAATATAAAATAAAAAAATATTTCTTCTTTTTCTCACCCTCCCTTGACTCTAAAGTCTAAACACTAAAGATTCTCTACTCAAAAAAATTTTATCTTTAAATCTGAATTTTTGTCGAGCTCTTTCACTACTGTCGTTCACCATCGCTCACCAACACCGTTACATCCCTTCTATTTTTTACTCTTTCGTCTATCTCCATCACCGTCTATTGCGTCTTTGGCCTCAGTGACTCTGATTTCACCCCTGGGTCTGCTTCCTCCACCAGTGTCGCCACGTCTCGCCACCATTTCTCACATCCTGAGCCTCCATGACCCCTATGTGTCCGCCTCCTCCGATCCATCAGAGTCGTCGCATCTCTATCACTGTCTGTCACGTCCGCCCGTGACTCCTGTTCGCACCGCTGTCGCGTTTCGCCGTAGCCACTACGTCTGCCATCAATGGCAGCAGTCTATTTTATTTTGTATTAAGGTCTAGTTTGGGTAAACAGTTTAATTAAGCTTATTTTGAAAAAATAGCTTAAACAATAAATGTTTATATTAAAAGTATTTTATAAATAAATTATTTTGTATTTAGTTTTTTAGTTCTAAAAGTGCTTATTTTAAAAGAAATGTGATTAAAAAAAAAACTTTTTATTATGAGAGAAGTCATTTTTTTAACTTATCCATACGCACTTAAATAGCTTCTTCTTAGAAAGCTACAATTTAATTTTAAAAAGGAAAAGTATAGGTAACCAACAATATTTTTAAACAATGTGAATTAATAGGGTTAAAAGAGTAAATTTAATTAGTAGCATTAAACTAGGGTGTAGTATATTTTTATTTGATTGGTAGTTGTTCATATTGTTCAAGATAGTCATTGTTTATCTAGCACTCCCCTTTTAAAAATTACACCAGACATTAATACTACTATTTTTCATAAATCAAAAGCTCAAAAAAATAACATTTAAAACTTTCTAAACTCGTTTTTGTCCCCAACGTTTGGGGTAAATCCTATTTGTGTCTCTAACGTTTAAATCGTCAATGTTATCCTGCCGTCAATTACACACCATGAATGCTTTAGTTTGAGTTTTAAAAACCTTTTCTTGAAGTTAGAATATAAATGTTTGGGATAGAATCGATGATCTACTCCGAAAAATAGCTCATCAAATGTTAAAACTAATTCCTATAATATTTACATAATTCACTTTTCTAAGGACATAATTGAATCTAAACACAAATAGTGGGTATAATATTAAAATCGACCACATCCAAGTGAGACCTACTAATTGAGAATGAATACATCCAAGTGAGAATAATTGAAAAATATCATATGATTTGTTAGTATAATTGATAGTAGGATAACATTGAATCACTTTTATAAACGTTAAGGATACAAATAGGACGATTTAAACGTTAGAGATACAAATAGAATTTCCCCCAAATGTTGGGACAAAAACGATACTTTACTCTTATATTAATTCACATATCCAGGATATAAATTCTCTCACAAATTTTAAGACTAATATTATTAGTGGTTAAGAGCTGAAAACTTTATTTTTCTATTTTCATATTCTACTGGCTGCTGATACTGATACACAGTTAAATTACGTCTAAATCTGTACTGCACTTATTCTTTAGAGTTTAGACGCGTTATCTTTTGCTTTATCTTTAAAAGAATTATCTAAAATACGCTATGGCTCATGATGTAAGTACTTGTCTATGCTTATACTCTGATGGGAGTTGCTATCCATTATCTTCCTCACATTATTGCTTCATACACTGTATTACCAGCTTTTTGCAGGTCTAATTAATACGATGGCGCTACGATATATCTTAGTGTTAGTTTGATGATCATATCTTTTCAGTTTTAATGTTTAAGCGTGGTTAAAGTGGTAACTTTTAAGCAGATGCATTGAATAGAATGAGTACTAATTGAGATATCTTTTCAGTTTGATGATCATATCTTTGATTTTGAAGGAACTTTAGGAAAAATTTGTGGGAAGCTTGTAAATTATTAGCAAATTTCTTTGTAGTGGATATACTTTTATTATACATTTCTTTAGTAGTAAGTTACTTTGTAAAACCTTTAGGAACAGTAGCTAGATAGCATATACTTAATTTAATTAATATATGGGGCCTAACCCTCATTTGAAAACCAAAGCTTTAATTTGATGGTACTCACAACTTACAACTAACTCTACTAGGTCCAGCTAATCCGAATTCAATGGATACAAACAATAACATTGTTTTCTCTTTGATATATCTCATTAATTATGTGTTTATTTGAACAGATTTTATTGATTAATTTATTTGTTTTGGATAAATCAACGCAACTGTATCATCTCAAGTAGGATAGCAAGATAATATACAATTCTAGGTCACCATTCTAGAAATGATAAATTTGATTCCCAATAAATGCAAAATAATTAATGTTCTTATTCCCTTTTTAGTGAAATTTGTTTTCTTTTCACCGCATGCATGTTTGTTCTCAAATATATGTGTATTATGTTTAATTTCCCCTTTTCATGTACAGAGTGTAGTTTGTGGTACGTATTTGAATTTGGAAGTCAAGCATATATATGCATTATTATTATGCTTGACACAACCCGCATAGTTAGATGCAATAATTAATAATGCTCAGTCTGCCTGTATCAATAATAATAATGAGCGCTGAAACGTTCTATGCAACATGATACACACGTATATATATAGCTGGATCCCTACTGGTCCAAACTATAACAAATAAATAAGTTTGTTGCTCATGAGTATCGAAACAATTATATAGATATGGTTGTTTCTACTATGAAGGTGTGGTTATGTGGTGGTTGTTTGTTCCTCCGTTGCATAATATTGTTAGGTGTGTTATGCAAAACAAAAGGATTGGTGAAACTGCCACCGAATGTAACGGTTCCGGCAGTGTATGTGTTTGGAGATTCGATCGTGGACACAGGAAACAACAACGGTAACAAGCTAACGCCGGCAAAATGCAACTACCCGCCGTATGGCAAAGATTTCAAGGGAAGCATACCGACTGGCCGCTTCAGCAATGGCAAGGTTCCAGCAGACCTTATTGGTACACATCTTCTCTTTCTTCCGTACGTTTTCTTTTGTTAATGTTATATGTATACTAAAATCAACTACTAAAGTTCAGTCACAAATATAAATTACATATTAGAATATAAATACACATCGAAAATAAATTAAACCACGTATATATTTATACATAAATATATTGGTGGCTGATTTTGATGTATAAATAACATTTTTAGTTTTATATATATATAGTTGGTAAATACAATTAATTTCATGTAAATTAATAGTTGAGAGTCGTTAGATAATAATTTAATAAGTTAAATAATTTAACGATTTTCAACTGGCATCACATGAATTTATACAGTTTCTTACAATACATTATTTATATTCCGTATTCAATTTGAAAGGATACTACCTTTGCCTAGCCAAAAAGTGCCGTGCCATGTAACGGTCTCATGCGCATATTTTACATGATTTTAAATTTAGGCTTCACGTAAAATAGATAGTGGATTTGTTTCTATCTTTTGTTAAATCTTTTTTATAGTTCGATAAATAATTTGATAAGCCAATAATTTTTTTTCGTGTCAGAATACGGTTAACTAACATGTTAACTAATTGATTAAGATAAATTAGATCGGATTTTACTATCTCGTCGTGACATAAGCGTGAAAGGGATAATCTGTTTTTTTTTACTTTTAAGAGATGCTCCTATAAATACGCGTAAAAATCTTTTTATAAGGACATTTATGTGTCGCATTATTATTGGACGTATTAATGAATTGATTATTTTTTAATTTCTTAACAAATTAAAATATAACCGATTTTTTATAACAATAACAATAAACTCAAATTTTTTTAAGGATTTAATTATATTTTTTAATTTTTAGGGATTTAAATGTCCGAAAAATAAAAAGTTAGAGATATAATTGTCTTTTTATAAAAAAATTTAAAGATATTCGATTTAGATGATATAATTCGATCGAATTAAATCAAGTCTAATAATTATAATGCAGACAATTGGATTTATTATTATTGTCATAATAAATCGATTTTGTTCTAGTTTATTAAAAAATAAATTATTAGCCAATTTAATAAAAATGTCCAATAATAACATGACATATGTGAATGTCTTTAAAAAAAAGTATTTTTAGTATTTTTATTAAAGTACCTCCTTTAAATTTTTAATACATTGTCGGTAAATATGCAGCTAATGTAAAAGTTAAATGTTTTTAATAAATATTAAAATCATTACAAAATAATTGTATACAAGTATTTTAGAATAATTATTTGAAAGAAGATTATCGAAACTCTTAAAAAGATTTATCATCATAACCATGCATTTCTTAACAATATGGGGCTTAATTTCGGTTGATCACCTAGAACTAAACTAATGATAAATTTAATTATCGTATCTTGTTATTTTCTTAGTTGAGTTAATCCTTAAGATCATATGTGAGTTTACTTATTTCTCTAAAAAGTTAATGTCTCGTTTAATTTCTAAAAAGTAAGATAAGTCAAATTAATAGATTAATTTTTCGAGTAGTGTTAAGGGGTTAGCAGATTTTGTAATTTGTAGCCATTAATAGTATTTTTAATAGTGTGAGATTTCATCTAATAGTAAAAAAAAAAATTTTTTGCTAACTAAGTATTGGCCAAATTTTAATAAAAGTGCTAGCTCTTTAGACTTTCTCTAATTTTTTTTGTTAATTTTTTCATATTGAAATATTGCCCTTAATTGTAAAATAAAATTTGTCATATATTAAATCCGAAAATGTTTGAATTGTCAAAAACAGATATTGCTAGAATTAATAAATATTAAATAAGACAAGTTGGAGTTTTTTTTTTGGTTTCTCTAATATTATCATATTAAATAATAATAA
>NC_029790.2:306518-317193 GCF_000816755.2 Arachis ipaensis | reverse complement strand
ATATATTAGCATAAAAAATTTAACAAAAGAACTTAATTGCATTAGTATCTTTTAAAAAGCAAATTAATTTACATGTGATATTTTAGTCGGTAATGGTATTTTCTGCATGTACCAGTTGAAGATTTAGGTATTAAAGAGTATCTACCAGCATACTTGGATCCAAATCTCCAATCTAGTGATTTGCTTACTGGGGTGAATTTTGCATCTGGTGGTGCTGGATATGACCCTCTCACTTCACTATCAGCGGTATGAAACATTGTTTTTATTATACTTTTGTTGATTTGTGCATTAAGTAATGGAATGAATTGAATAATGAATAAGCAGGCTGCTATATCTTTATCGGGACAAGTAGATTTGTTCAAAGAATGCATAGGGAAGTTGAAAGGAGAGGTTGGAGAGGAGAGAAGCAATTTCATCCTAAACAACAGTTTCTATATTGTGGTTTTTGGAAGCAATGACATCTCCAACACCTACTTCTTGACTCGCGTTAGGCAGTTACAATATGACATTCCTACTTACACTGACATTCTCCTCAAATCAGCTTCTAATTTCTTGAAAGAATTATACCAACTTGGTGCAAGGAGAATTGCGGTATTCGGTATTCCACCCCTTGGATGTATACCATTTCAGAGGACGGCAGCTGGTGGAATAGAAAGAAATTGTGCAGAACAAATAAATGATGCTGCAAAGTTCTTTAATTCCAAACTCTCAAACAAGATTGATTCCTTTAATCAACAATTACCAGATGCCAGGACTGTTTACATTGATGTTTACACCCCTCTTCTCGATATCATTCTAAACTACCAAAAATATGGTATGTATATATACATATAGCTAGCGTTTGTTTTGAGGTACTGAGACAAAGATTGGGAGACTGAGACTCAATATCATGTTTGTTGGTTCAGAGACTGATATTAAAATTTCTGTTTCTGTCTCCAAAATTTTAGTATTTCAGTACCTCCAAAAAGTGAGGACACAGGAGACTAAAATTTTTAGAGATGGAGACTGAAACTTTAATAACATTTTATACCTAAAATACCTTCATTTCAATTAATTAATTCTAATTTTATCCTTTGTACAAATTAAATTAGAATTTCATTATTGTTTCAATTTTTGTCTTTTACTTTGTACCAAACAGGATACTGAGATTTATTTCAATCTCTATCTCTGAGTTTCAGTCTTTCCGTCTCTGGTTTCTATGTCAAACGCTACCATATAGTTCCATTATTATTATATTGTTTAATTAACAATGATGCATGCATGGATTATGGCAGGTTATAAAGTGGCAAACAAAGGTTGCTGTGGAACAGGGATAATAGAGGTAGTGGAATTATGCAATCGATTTGTTCCAACGTGTCCCAATGATTTGGAGTATGTCTTTTGGGATAGCTTTCACCCTACCGAGATCGTTTACAAAAGCCTCATTTCTCCAATTGTTTCTAAATATCTCCCCAAATTCTTGTGACATTATTAATTCTTTTTTTCATTATTCCCAATAAACCCACGCACCAAAGGTGCATCACCCATGTATCTTCTGTTTCATTTATACCTATATCAAAATACATTATAATTAACTCTGTTGTATGTGTTCATCGTTCTTTATGTAATTACCGCTTTTAATTTTTCTGTTTTTTCACCTTTTTAAACGAGAAATTGAACTAATTTTATTAATTTAAATGCAAAACTGTTTTAGTATGTAATATTATCTAACAACTTTTAATTGTAAGTGAGTTTCAATTGTTTTATATAAATTTGTAATTGAATGATTTTGACTTATGAGAGTGGCGCAATAAATAATTGATGTGATATTATTTATAAAAGTGTTGTAGATTTATAATAGGCCAATTCTATGGTGACTATGATTTGGTGTCTAAATTTTGTCTAACTTTTTTTTTGTAGTAAGTTTTAAATTTTTAAAAATTATTTATTTTTATATCTTTTAAATTAAATATTAATTTTTAACTCTTTTTAATAAATAGACACCACATTTTAGTCACCATAACATTCACCTATATAATAATGATGACAAATAAATTATCTGTTAGTGTACTAGCTAGTTTAGTTGTGTTCCTAACTGCTATATTTATTAGTCCCGACAGATGTGTCATACTCAAATAGTGAAATTACCAAAATTGCAGATAATGCAAAATAATTTCAGTGTCCTCCACAAAATGGAGTAGATAGATCATAATTATATATTAAAAAGATTTAAAAAGAAAAAACGAAATTGCAAAAGGTTGAAGATTGCGAAACGTGCTAAGGAAACTTGACGCAACAGATATCCATGTGGCGGATGCAAAAATAAAATTGGCAAGTTTGTTTGGTTTCTAACAAAATTGAAGGATTGAACAATGACTGATGGAGAAGAATATATAGCTTTTAAGAAGGAAAAGTTTAGGGGTCAGCAATTTTATTGCATTTTGGCCAGCATGTAACCAGCAGAGAAAGGTGAGCCATTGGATGAAATCTCACACCAATCTCACACCATCAAATCATCATTGATGGCTAGTTGATGGCTACCAATCACAAATATTGCTGGCCCCTAACATTGTTCTTTTAAGAAAGGTTCTGTATTATTATCATCGTCCATCACGACAGCATCCTAATTATATATATGGATAGTACAGTTAGTTATAAGTAACACTACACTACAATCAACCAATTGAGCACGTGATTAATTAAATTAACGGATATGATTAGTTACTTGCAGTTGCTTTTATATGTTTCCTTTTTAGTCCCAACCATTTCCGGTAATTGGTTTACGGTCCTCTGTTTTTATATACTTTCTCTTCTTCTAATCATTGAATCGTATACTTTGACCCATTCTAACTCAAATACGGTTTATTAGAAAATAATAGTACTAATGATAAGAAGCTTCTAATTCCGCATTTTCATGAACGATAATGTTCCAAATATACATACGGATCACTTGTCATGTAATTAGAGAAAAGGTTTATTAAGGCCTGATTACATATAATTAAATTAGTTCACTTGATCAACTAATATTGCTGTCCAAATTAAAGTGGCTATCACTACGTGCAGTGGTGGAACTTGAAATAAAAATTTGGGATCAGATAGAAAATAATTGTTAAAATGTTTTTTATATAAACCCCATTTAAGATAAGTTTGTCTAATCTCATCTCTCTGGTTTTAGTGATATTGCCAATTTTAAAGTCATTTTTCAAGATCTCGTTTTAAAAAGTTAAGGTTAAAGTCATTAGATGTAACTTTTTGAACTTTTGAAGGTTATATCTCACTTTCCTCGTGATTTATTAAAGTAGAAGAATTATCTACAGATGTTGATATTGTAAAAGTTATATGTTCTCCTTCTTAAATATTAGCATTCCTCTTAAAAAATGTATCAATTCTTTGATTTTTTATTATTATTTTATATAAAAATTTGAATATATATCCTGTAAAATATGTAAAGAAGAAGTTAGAAGGACAAATATTAAAATTTATAATATTTATTGAATTTTTTTTATCAATTTATACAAATACAATAGTATTAATACTTATTGAATATTCTATTATTTTTATCATATAAAAAATTAAGTTAAATAAATAGTAAAATATAAAATAATATTAAATTAAATAAATAAAAAATATCTAATTTTTTATATTTGAACTTAAAGATAGAGAAAATGTTGTTTATTAAACTTATTAGATACTTTAAGTCATAATAAAATATTTAAGTCAATTAAACTATTTTTTATTTTTTAAAAAAATACTACTAAATTTTTTATAAAAAATTTGGGGGGCATAGCTCTCCTTGTTTGAACTAAATTCCGCCATTGACTACGTATATGATTATAAATTAAGAAGAATGACATGTGCATTTATTTTTCAGTATTCATCTGTGTTGGGCATATGATTTTTAGCAGTTTAGTTGGGACAAGTAGCACGCAATACTATTTTGAGTTGAGTGTGACACAACACTAATACTATTCATCATTTTATCTTATAATAAAATTTTATACTTTAAAGTTTAAACAATACACACCTCCTCCAATTGTATAATTCTTCTAACTCTATGTCTCTGGATATTTAATTTATAGTTAATTTCTGTTTTTACAAAGATACTCATACGACCCTATTACAATCAATCAATTTAATGGTAATAATCTATCCTCTAAACGACATAGTTTCGTCAATTTTAATGCATAATGGATCTATATGCATGGGGTAGGGAAAAACCAGTTGTTTATTAATAAGAAAATAGAAAAACTTATTTACATTTCAATGATAGTGATTCACACACACCTGAAGATGGATCAAAGGCGGTGGTGATATATATATATATATATATCATTCTACTTCCAAGTAGCCAAATATCACATGAATCAATTCACACCTTTTCCTTTTCTTACTTTTCTTTTTATTTTTTGGCGAATAGTTGGCACCTTTATATATATAGATATTAAGATAATGAAATTGCCGAAATTACCAAACAATTAAAAAAAATTGTCTGTTTCAGATTTCCTAATAAAATTATATATATTCACTTTAATGCCCATACTCAGACTATAGCAGCATGATTTCAAATATATTATTGTTATAGTGTACCTGCAATAGCAAAATTACAAATATGAATAATATAACGAACATTCCCAATTATTTTCACCAAAATGTCCATGTATTATTGAGCACTAAGCTAGCTACTACAACAATATTGCTACCACAATTTAAAATCATGCTCTATAGTGTCGGCTATATGCCACTATTTCTTGAGCCACACAATAATGGCAGGGCCCGAAGAATTCGAAACTTAACTAGTAATCAAAGCAAAATTGAACAATTTTGAACCATATGAGCGAGAATAGCTTTACATTAAAGAAAGGGTTTGTATCGTAAGTAAGGTCAATAAATTTTTAGAATCGTTAGAGATCTATGAGGGTTTTAGTGGGCAAAAAATCAATTTGAATAAGTCAGCTATCTTTTTCAGTACACCTCAGAACACAAGATTAGCAGTTGCTCAGACACTAAATATTGAACATATCGAAATACAAGACAAATACCTGGGACTGCCCTCTATAGTTCAAAAATCAAAGCAAGTAACCTTTGAAGCTATCAAAGATAAAGTTCAGAAGAGGATTATGGGTTGGAAAAGAAGTCTATTGTCATCAGGTGGCAAGCACACGCTATTGAAAGCGGTGAGGGAGGCGATTCCTATTTATACACTCTCTTGTTTCAAGCTCCCGAACACGCTGTTGACTGAGATTCATAGTATGCTCTCGCAATTTTGGTGAGGTCAAAAATGCGCAGAACGAAGAATAGTTTGGATTAAATGGGACACAATGACGAGATCGAAGAAAGATGGAGGGCTGGGGATCAAGGACCTAAGGGCGCAAAATTTGGCGTTATTGGGCAAGCAATGTTGGCGTCTAATGAAATACTCTAATTCTACTCTATCAAGAATGCTCAAAACTAAATATTTCAGATATAAAGATTTCCTACATGCAGAGATAGGAAGCGTACCGTCGTGGGGCTGGAGAAGTGTTCTTGAAGGGCGCAAGGTGATCGAGAAATGCTTGTTCTGGAAAATAGGCTCTGGTACTAATGTTCACATCTTCCATGACCCCTGGCTCCCACCACCAGTGCCCCTTAATGTCCCTCAAAATGCACTCACAATCCCGCCAAATCTGCAAGTGTATTACGTTAGTGCGTTACTAAATCCTGATAGAAGTTGGAATAGAAATCTGATTGAGTCAATTTTTTCAGTTGATATATGCAATAAAAATTTTTCAATCAAACCAACAGAGGAGGAGGATGAAGTTAATTGGTACTGGACAAAATCTGGTATATATAAAGTTGTGTCAGGATACAAAATTGTTTATGGATTCTTTCATTCTCCTACTTCATTGAGGCCCAGAACAACAGAGTCTAGAATAGCATTTGGGAATTGAAATTACCTCATAAAATTAAGGTTTTTTTATGGAAAAGTCTTCATGAAAAGCTTCCGATGTTGCAACAAGTTCACAGCTGGTTCGCATCCACTCCTGCCACTTGTCCAAGATGCATGTTGAAAGCTGAATCAATTTCTCATGCTTTGTTCCAATGCCCCCTGTCTTCAATAATATGGAGCCTAAGCTTAATAACCCTGACCTATAGATGAGAGAAGAAGAGACATTTTTCAATTGGTGGCAACGAGTCTTATCCTGGGCAGCGGCTCAATTCGACGGTAGATAAAAGACCCTCCTCATAGCGGCACTGTGCTACAGCACTTGGAAAGCGAGGAATCAGTGTGTTTTTGAGAAGGTAATAAGCCCGGCACCAGAAATAGTGAAAGAAGCCAGCAATTTAGTACGTGAACTCGTGAGCCATACCTGATAAATGCTGCTAATTTTCTTTACTCTTACTTTACTCTTTTCTAAGCTCTTAGTCTTAAAAAAAAAGGTCAATAAATTTTTATAAGTTTGTGGAACATATTAAATATGTGCAGTAAAATTTTCTTTAAAGAAAAATAATAGAAACCATTAGAATTTATTATTTTTGCATATTACTTAGTTATTAACTTAATTTTTTTAATCTAGTAATCTAATAACATACTTTACCTTGTACTTTTAAACATTCTAGTTGATGCCAAAAGCAATAAATTTTGATGGTTCCTTAAAATTCTTTTTTTTTTTTTAAATACGAAGTCAACCATAGTAGAAAGGTCTAAACATACGTACTGCATAGTTGTGCATGAGCATGAATTGCTAAATGATATAAGTAAATACAAGACAGAAATTAAATCATGAAACAATATAACATATTATGAACATTTTAAAATATTTCTTTATTTGTAGATATAGAAAAGATTATTGATTGTGTGCATGATGATATTGTGACATAATAAAAAAATGTTGATGATGTTAGTGTATAAGATAACTGTGGTTTGAGGAGGGATGAGATGAGGGAAAGCTAGCTTTGCAATTACTGTAATGTCAGAAGGAACCACCTAATAACTCGGTTTGTTTGAATCAGTGGTTAGATGCAATAAATACACCAACTAGCTTGCATTCTGCAACACTAATATAAATGGCAATGGCAATTGCTGCTGCTGCTAGCTATATACACAGGTAGATTAATTTCCAACGTTAAGTACAAAAATATTGCAGCTACATACAGTTACTGCAACTTATTAGTAAGTATAGTACAAAACAGTAATAACTTACAGAATGGTTCTTTCTATAAATAAGAACAACCTGTTTCCTTCACCACCTTGTTCAGTTTGTCACTTATTGCTTCTTTTAGTTATTATTCCCTTAAGAACATTGGGTCTTGTGAGATTGCCACCAAATGTTACTATTCCTGCAGTGTTTGTGTTCGGAGATTCCATAATGGATACTGGAAACAACAACAACAACTTGAAAACGGAAGCAAGGTGCAATTTCCCACCATATGGAGAAGATCTTGAAGGTGGAGGAATGCCTACCGGAAGGTTTAGCAATGGAAAGGTTCCATCAGATTTTGTAGGTATAAAATTAATTGCTTTCTCTTTATATATATTTTGCATCTGCCAACCTGCTGTAACATATGTACACTTAGTCGTGACTAGCTATGAAGGATAATAAATGCTACAAAAAATAATATAATAAAACATTAGCTGCACCATGTTATAAAAAAAAGTATGAAAGATTGTAGAGAGTATAATTCTCATCTGTTGAGTCAGTTAGAGTTTGTTATTATTGAATTCTATTAAGCATGCTGTTGTCTCAGCTCTTAGTACCCTTGTGCATATATAATCATCAACATTGTCAGATTCTCCCTTCTCTTACTAGTAGTTTATGAGTTAGTGTATATATTAAACTCCTTCAAGTTTTTGTTTTTATTATTCATTATACGTGAGCATCCTTGTTTAATTTTTTGTATCAAATAATACATACAGTGACCGTTAAAATCCCTATGGAATAAGGGGAGTGCTAGGTAAATAATGAAAATTTTGAATAATATGAACAACCACCAATCAAATGAAAATACACTACACTCTAATTTAATGCTACGAATTAAATTTACTCTTTTGACCTTATTAATTCACATTGTTTACACATTGTTCAAAAATCTTGTTGATTAACTGTACTTTTTCTAATAAATATTCTCGTACTGTTTGTTTAATAATGATAATGACCCTCCTTTAAAGTAACGAAATAATAAATGATCAGTTGAAGAATTAGGCATAAAAGAGCTTCTACCAGCATATTTGGATCCAAATCTACAACCCACTGATCTTGTCACCGGTGTCTGCTTTGCATCCGGTGGCGCCGGCTATGATCCCTTAACGTCAAAACTTGCGGTACGCATATGATTTGATTTGATATTTTGTGTCCTATGTATGGCTATGATGTTGATTTTGTAACTTATTTTGATTGCATGATGAGAAGTCAGCGATACATTTTGACTCTCAAATAGAAATGTTCAAAGATTACATAGGAAAGTTAAGAGGGGTGGTTGGAGAAGAGAGAGCAGAGTACATAATAGAGAACAGCCTTTATCTTGTTGTCATGGGCAGTAATGACATTTCCAACACATACTTCTTGTCACATGTTAGACAGTTGGAATATGATGTCCCTGCTTACACTGATCTATTGCTCCGCTTAGCCTCTACTTACTTTAAGGTATGCTATATCTTAATTGGTGGAAACTTAGATCCAATCAACTTCACGTAAAGTTGATAATGAGAGCCGTTAAATGATTTGACTGATTTGACTCAATTTTCATCTAATGACTCTCAGGTATCAACTTCACGTGAAGTCGACTTCACATGAGTTTTTATCATCTTAATTAATTGGTGGAAACTCATGTGCAGTCGACTTCACGTGAAGTTGATACCTGAGAGCCATTAAATTATTTGACTGATTTGACTAAATTTTTATCTAACGGCTCTCAGATATCAACTTCAAGTGAAGTCAACTTCACCTGAGTTTTCACCATTAATTAATGCATAAATAGTTATAAACACAAATTTAATTTGATTTGATTTAATTATAAAGGAAATATATGAACTTGGGGCAAGGAGAATAGGAGTATTCAGCACTCCCCCAATTGGGTGCGTACCGTTTCAGAGAACAGTGGCTGGAGGAATAACAAGACAGTGTGTGGATAAGATAAATGATGCATGCAAGTTATTTAACGCCAAACTGCCAAATGCATTGGATTCCCTCAACAGGAATCTGCCAGATTCCAGATTTGTATTTATTGATGTCTACAACCCTTTACTTGACGTTATTGTCAACTACCCAAAATATGGTAAGATCCAAATCACATGAACAATATTCAATCAAGTTTTCAATCACATGAATATATATTTTGAACTTTCAGGGTATAAAGTTGAAGACAGAGGGTGCTGTGGCACAGGCAAAATAGAAGTTACGTTTTTATGCACGCAGTTGCAACCAACTTGTCCCAACGTTTTGGATCATGTTTTTTGGGACAGTTTTCACCCGACGCAATCTGTTTACAAAAAGCTCGTCGCCTCTGTTCTACAAAAATACATACAGCCTCTTTCCGTGTGACAATCCACCTTCATTCTTGATTTCATTATTAATATGGATGCTTTTTCTCCAGCTGCCATATAGATTGAAAATGTATCTACTTATTATATGCATGAGGAAACTCTTAATTACGGTCCCATAATTGAGTTATTTTTTGGGTTTTAGAAAATGATAGGAAGACGGAAACATGTTAAACTAAACACAATTTTAGAAGACTAGAATATTTTCAAGACTTGTTATATATTCTGTTTAATAGGTCACTTGACAGTTATAAATGCTTTTTCAGATGCAGAGATATGGAATAAGAGAGAATCTAAAATTACACTTCAACTACCACTTACTATTTATAATACTTGCTAACTAACTTTCCTTGTGGTTAGAAGTGCTGAGTGATACTAACAAACACTTTAGCAGCCTGACTAAGGTCCAGTTTGTGTAAACAACTTAATTAAGTTACTTTTGAAAAAATAATTTAAACAATAAATATTTATATTAAAAGTAGCTTATAAATAAGTTATTTTGTGTTTGATTTTTTAGTTCTAAAAGTATTTATTTTAAGAGAAAAGTGATAAAAAGATTTTTATTATGAGATAAGTTATTTTTTTTAACTTCTCCTTAAACACTAAAATAGTTTTTTAGAAAGTTGCAATTTTATTTTAAAAATTATACCAGACATTAATACTACATATTTTTATAAGTTAAAAGTTAGAAAAAAGTCACTTATAAACCTATCCAAACGGATCCTAAGTAGCCTTCATTACACAAAACAGAATCAGTGCCAACTTGCTTGTGTTGCTTGCATTCACTTAAGCTAGGTCCAGTACCAACATCCCCACCATCATAAATAACATTCCAATCATTGACCATGTAAATTAAGTCGATAAAAGTGACAAATTTGTTTTTTAATATACAGCGGATGCTTATAATCTGTAAAGTAAAAAAAACTGGGATAGGCATAGAAAATTTAGCCTCTCGGGAAATCGCCTTGCTAAAATTAGCACTAGAATGCAGTTTGGTTTTGAGTTCTTACATAAATCTCTGCCAAAGCTTCAGGCTCTTTTATTTCATGATGTAAATACAGGTTTTTTTTTTATCCCGACGTAATATTTACGGGTTTTCATCTATTACTTAATCTCAGCTAAATTTAAATACTTATAAGTTTTATCAAGTATTTATTATAATTAATTGGTTATCAACTT
>NC_029790.2:303054-306242 GCF_000816755.2 Arachis ipaensis | reverse complement strand
GGTTATCAATTTATAAATTTTATTGTTTTATTTTAATTATTTGATAAAAAAAATAAAAATTTTCAAAAGAAAAACTATGGTGGGTCAGAGTGTATGTCCTGAGAAAGTGAGATAGTCTAAAATTTTTTATTTACTTATTTTGATCGGAAGTTACTTCATCAAATTTTTTTTCCTCTTACATCATAAAAATTTGTTTTTTCTCTTACTTGGTTGTGTTTAACAAAATTTGTGATTTATAATTAATCTTTAATAATAATGCCGAAAAAGATTAACTATGAATCAAAGAAAAATTTTCTCTCCTATTTGGGTAGAGACGGGTAAAAATGATCTAAAAAAAAAATCACAAATACACGTATATAAGGAAGGAAACTGGTGCGTGGATTGACTTGCGAGAGAAAGTTTAGAGATATATCCTGATTTACATCACGAACACATTCATACTACACATTCACACGTTCAACATTAAAAAGTTTCACTACTTGATCTATGTCAAATTTTAAACCCTTAAAAAGTATAAGATTTTGCCACTTAAACTAAACCTCAACTACATCGTTGTTTTGTATTTGTAGACCAGCCCCCATGCGATCTTGGGATGATGATTAATTCAATTGATTAGGGGTGATTTGTTGCCAAGAATGGTTTCATTTTTTTTTTCGGTGAAATGCCAAGAATGGTTTCTGATAGTTATTGTTTTGCTTTGGGCTTTAAGCCCCTTTTAAAAAAAAAAAGTTAAATCACTTCCAAACGGAACAAAAAAAAGTAAGGGATAATAATACATGAACATATATTATAGTTGTGTTGTCTTTGTCTCTGTTACTAATATATTTATTAGACCGTCGTTGTAAGCGATATTTCTATTGTTTTGAATTAGGTACCGGTTGTGCGACGACGAGGACGTACGGCTTATAAGGTCGTGGCACAACAGACGGACCAATATTCATCTGTTGGAGTTATACATGTTTCTTGTTGACTTTGGTGGCCGAGGATCATCTGCAGATACTGTCGATGATAGTCCGACAGGTGGCATTGTTAGATGAACTATCAGAAGGACGATGGTGGATCTGAATATGCCACCTGAGGGTAGTTAGGAGGGGTCTAATGTTGAAGTTTGTAACGTTGACTTAATAGATGACGGTCTTGAAAGTCATGACGGTTCTGCTATCAGAGATCCGATGATGGAGCAGTATGAAGTCAACCACGATGATGGAGAGGATGCTGACGAAGAACCACCTGAAATCCCTGATGATGGTGACGAGGAAGAGGAGATGAACTACTACGGTGACACACAGATTGCTCTGACACAGCCTGCCATTTTTCAACGATATGACCGGCCGGATCATTTCACTAGGTTGAATCTCGATGCAATGACTTCGCATTGGTCGTTTACCCAAGGAGGTCCTGAAGAAGACCCAAGCAACGAGTTTGAGGTTGGATAACAATTTGGGAGCAAGGAAGAAGTCATGTTGGCAGTTAAGCAGTACAGCGTCAGGAGGGCTGTGGAGTGCAAAATAGTAGAGAGTGACCATTGGAGATACAATGCAAGATGTATCCAGTTCGGACCCGGTTGTAATTGAAGCATAGTTATATCATATCGCCGAAAGCAAGAAAGGTGGGAGGTTAGGAGATACACTGGTTCTCATACTTGTATGCAAACTTCGATGGGGCAAGATCATCGTAGGTTGAATTCAAAAGTCATTGCATAACACATTTTTACGATGGTCAAGGCCGATCCAACAATCAGCATCATGGTTCTACAAGGAGGTGTGGAGAATCACTTTGGTTACAAGGCGTCGTACAGAAATGTTTGGCTTGCAAAACAGAGAGTCATCGCTAGAATATATGGCGATTGGAAAGAGGATACCGCCTATCAACTGCATGATGTATCCTCTCGTATACCTCATCAGCCGCTCCTCTATAGCATCCTGCACTAGCTCTCCACAAACCGTGTTGTGGAACCAAGTGAGCTTGACAGTCCACTTCGTCTGTGACTGTCTGTCCTCTGGGCTAGGAACAACACCCGGTATTTGCTCACATAACTTCTCAATGGTCCGTCCCTGGTGGTGCTGCTCCCACCCACCGATGCATCCACTCACAGGATCACCATCAATCCTGAGTCCTAACTAATATGCCACGTCGTGCAGGGTGATGGTCATCTCCCCGCACAGTAAATGAAACGTATGGGACTCAAGCCTCCACCTCTCTATCAACGCCGAGGCCATGCTCAAACTCCACCATGTATGCGACGTACTCAAACCCGACTCGTCTCATATATGGCCTAATCTGCTCCAACAGCCGTGTCATCAAGTTTCGTCTGGTGCGCAAGATCTGAGGCGCCTACCAAACGGAAAAAAAAATTAATAAAGAATGGTACCTTGAATAAATACAATAGCAAGTTCACTTTTTTTCAATATAATAAAATAAAAAAGGGTTAAAAAATCATACCACTTGATCAAGCCTCCCAGCGATATGCTCAGCCTGATCCAATCCATACATCTTATGCTCATAACCCAATAACTGCTGCTCCATCGAAACACAATCTACTAAAATAAAATCACATACTAGATTATTAAAAAATAAACTAAATGAAAAATGGGTTATAAACTTACTAATTTTAAACTTACTCTACTTAACTGACGTTGTCATGTAAGTAATTAATTTATAACTAACTCAACCTTAAATTTTATTTCTCACGTAATTGACACAATGTTATACCTCTAACTAGATTATCTAATAATATACTTTTCTATATTCTTTAATATGATGATAGATAGCCACTGAATTAAAAAACGGTGACATAAAATAATATTCCTAACATAACAACACTAAAAAGTACGTCTACCTAACTAACATGTAAACAATAAATTTATTATTCTAACTAATAAACGATCTATACTTAACAACTTTATCTAATATGTAAACAGTAAATCAAGTTAACATAAAAAAAAACAGACTATTATTTACTAACCTGGAACTGAGATAGTTGTCCACATTAAATTTTATGGATGTCGAAAAGGCAGAAAAAAGTAATAAAGAAAATTTTGAGAGAATGGAAGAAGAAAGAGGCAAACCAAAATGGTCCCACAAGTATATATAGTCTGCCAAACTCATCATAGAATTCGTCGGGGTGCGGCGAACTCCATAATTTATATATGGAGTTTGCCGGGGTGCGGTTATGAAAACTTGTTTTG
>NC_029790.2:300618-302822 GCF_000816755.2 Arachis ipaensis | reverse complement strand
GATTTGTCCTTATAAATTTGAATTTAAAATTTAAAATATTAAAATATTTTTATAAGATTATATAAAATTCAACTTAAAAATTTGAATTTAATTTAAAAACAAAAAGCTATTCAATGCCAGTTAATGCGGGATCCTGCATGGTTATATAAAGGAGAGTAACACACTCAATTAACCCTACTAAAAAAAATCACATCAGATTCAGATATGGGTGGAGATGATCAATGGGCAAGCATTCATCAAGATATATTGAACCAAATTGCAAAGCAGTTCCATTCATACGATGAATACCTTCAACTTCGATTGGTTTGCAAGCAATGGAACTTCAATCTTTCACTGATCCCCAATGGCAACAAAGTTCCATGGCTGTTATTACCTATTCCTACTGTTGCTGCTGAAAGATCTTCCAAAAAACCTAAGATACATGTAGGTACCATCTCAAAATTAACTCAGAGACGGACCCGTATTCTTGAAGAGAAGGAGATTTACCATCTCACAATGCCAGAGCTGCAAAACAACCTTATTCGTGGATCTTGTCATGGATGGATAATAATGGTATTAATATATGAAGGTACCATACGAATGTTAAATCCATTTACAAAGGTTAGTTTTGATCTTCTTCCAATTTCAACTCTTCCCAATGTAATTGATATACATGGTGACAAATGTACTATTAATCTTGAGTTCACGGATGGCACTTTAGATATGGACACGATTTCAATGCAGAAATACAATGTTTATAAGGTTATTACGAATTCAGCACCTAACAATGATCGTTACAATGATTTTATGGCCGTGGTCATATATGGGGGAGATGGAAGATTGGCTTTTTACAAGGCCAATGATAGGAGATGGATCAAGTTTCCAACAAGTCATAGGAGGATTGTGGATGTCATATTTTTTCAAGAGAAGGTATATGCAGTGAACTCTGACCACCAATTATATGAATTTCATATCTAGAAAAACTTAGAGCCAGTGAGAAGACTTTACGAAGGCACACCTCTTTATCAGCATGACACCAATATTATCCAATATAGCTCGCTATTTGATTGGTTGTGATGATGGAAGTTTATTGATGGTCGTAAGACATATTCGTTTTACGAAGCATACAGAATGGTGGCAGTATTACAAGACTATCAAATTCGATATTTATAAATTGAATAAAAATGCAAAAGTATGGTCAAGAATATATAATTTAGGGAATTACGTATTAATAGTTGGACTCAATTCTTCAATTCAGATATTGGCAAGCAATTGCAAGGGAAATAAGATCTATTTTACTGATAGTATGGTTGGATTACACCCAGATGATGATGTTTGGCGTCATGATATTGACATATTTAATTTGGAAGATAATAGCTGTAGAAGAGTATTATCAGATGTTAATTTTTTTTGTCCTCCTGTTTGGATATTATCCTAACTTAATCTTTTTCTTTTATATTTGTGGACTTTTTATTTGTACTTTTGGATCAAAGCATGTTTGTCTCCTTTTTATTATTAACATACAAGTTTAATATATAATGGTGAGATATATTTACTTATTTTAGTTAAATATTATTTATTTGGTGTGTCTTATATTTTTCACTTGGATAATTATACGGTACAGAACAATAAAAAGATTCCGTGAGATATAGCTTCAGTTTGACATATAGTTTCTTTGTGTGTATTTAGATTACAGTTTGCAAACAGGAGCTTGTATAAATATAATTTTGTAAAATTAATTTTAATGAAAAGTAAGTTTGTGTGCCAATGAGTAATAACTCAAATGGTATAGTCTCCCCATATTCAATTAAGAGGTTGCGGGTTCAAGTCTCCTATTTTTGGTAAAAAAAAAAGTACTCTTTAATTTAGTATTAATTTTAACTATAAATTTTCATTATTTATGACTCTATTGTTATTTATAATTAAAAATTTCATAAAACTAACAACATATATTATATGAAAAAAATACAATAAAAAATAAATAAATTTCATACACAACAAAAATATAATACAGTAAATGATAGAAAAAAAATGAATTTATATGAATAAAAAATAATAAAAATATCATAAAAATTAATAAAATATCTAAAAATAAGAGCACTATAAAAAAAGTCAACAACATTTGTCATGTAAATAAAAGAAATATAATAAAATAAATAAAAAATCATATGAACAAAGCCAAACAAAAATAAAAAAAGATTTCATACAAAATATACATATAAAAA
>NC_029790.2:296530-300218 GCF_000816755.2 Arachis ipaensis | reverse complement strand
CAAAATATACAAAATATAATTAAAAAATATAAAAATTAAAATATGAAAGTGAGTACTAGAAATAATAAAAAAAATTAAAATATCCATTTTGCTAGTGATCGAAACAAATTGAACCATTTTGATGAAAAAAAATTGAAACTAAAAACCATGAAAAAGTAGGAAGAACTACAAAGAACTATTGTGAAGGTAAGAGTTACTGGTATCCTTCTTATAGAAGAAAATGAATGGTAGAATTGGTAAAAAAAAAATAAATTTTCCACCTAATTTTTTAAGATAATCAGCTACCATGAACGTGAAACGCAGAAGCTACAAATTTTAACTTCTTATAAACTTGTGTTCAATTCTGCCTTCAGAAGGATAAAAGTTGCCAAACATAAAAATAAAACTTTCAAGAAACTCAAACGTGCTTATTTCTTTCCCAACACATTTACCAAACATACCCTTTAAGATGGAGAGACATCATTGTTGTCAGTTGTCACTACTTGTCAAGAGCAGAAATATGGCACATAGTCAGATACAATGGGATGGCTCAACTGGTGAGCCGCACTGTCCACGAAGCTGTAGAACGGAACGCTTTAAGGTAGGATGCAAGTGTGCTTATGGATTATTGACCAAGTTTTTTATTTTTTTTGAGTAATTTCGATTCATTTCTTAGTTTATTTGAGGTTCATTTGAATCCAGAAATGAATTCGATATATTTTTGTTAATGATTGAATCATTTTTACTGCTTGTTCAAAACTAAACTAATTGAATGAAATGGAGTGGAATCTAATGCAATTGAATCAAGTGATAATGAATAATTCCATTCTTCCTTGCTAAAAAATTTAGTCAATACTTATTAGCAGCATCAAGTGGTCCGTGTTAAACACGTGGCAACATTTTGGTCAACACGTAGGAGACGTGTTGAATAATTTTCACAATACTAAAATATACTTCAAATGTCAATATTCAACTAAAATATTATTTCTATTTTCATATTAAAAATGATTTCTTGTGTTTGCTTGCTTGCTTGTGTTTAAATAAGAATGGATCGTTTCAAATTAAAGGTGACAGCATCAAATAATTGATCGGTACTTTTTCTTGTATACAATACATGACACAAAAGCAAAATATTTTATCACAGATTTGATTGCAGACAATAATAAAGAATCAAATTTTGTGTAAAAGAGTGTTATTTCTTTCTAGTAATTACTCAAGTAGAAGCTGTTCTAAGAAAACTGAAAATTGATAATCCATTGAAGTGTCAAAGAAATAGAGGCTAAATAGGCATTTTGATCTTGAAAATCAACAATTTCAACAACTTGATTATCTTTGGATCAGTGATATAATAAGCTAATGGTAAAGTTCAACTTTTAAGGGAAAAAAATCAATTTTTTAAAGAGAATGGTAAAGTTTAATGGTAAAACTAAAACACAAGTTATTTCACTTTTATATTAATTTGACAATATTTTTACTGATGGATTGCTTTCGCCTTCTCTGTTCAAAAAATCATTATTTTATCTTTGCACAACTTGCAAATCAAAGTCTAGTTATTTTCATACCCAAATTTTAAGCATCGTTGCATATATTATATGTATTTAATCAAAAAATAATATTAATAAATATCGTATAGTCATAAAAATAATTACTATAGTGTAATTAATAAAAATATTTGAAATCAAGGATAGTATTCAATTAGATTGCATCAGTTAACATAAAACAATGCAATTTTATTTCAACTTTTTCCTAACAAGGACTAACCTGGCAAAGTCTACCCAGCACCATGGATCTTCCGCAAACAATGGACCAACATACAATGTACGTTGAAGTTGAATCAAATTACTTGAATTATTTTGTTGCAGTTATTTTCTGTATACAATGTTACTCCGAGAACTAGCAAAGGTATATCAACACCCTATAAGCCTTGCTCCCTCTTGTAAAGTTTTTCCTTGTATCTACATCATGCTATAAACTGATCATAATGAATGAACTGAATTCGTTCTTAGAAACTTTTTTGGTTTATGCTTCTCCACAATTGGATATTAGAATGACGAATTCAAGAAGCTGTAACAAGTAATTTAAAATTATAGAGATAAGATTGACAACAAATCATAGAAAGTAGTGATCTATATCAAGTTGGCTCGTGACCCCTTTTTTATGCATATACCAAAATGAATGAGAAAGATTCAAACTATAATAAACAAGTTTGCAACTAATACTGGCAAGTAGAAACTACTACGCTACTAGTACAATAGGAGAATGAAAATAAGAATGGTAGTTTTTAATATATGTTAGCCTGCAGTTTTTGCTAAACTGGCACTTAGATCTGAGAGTCATCAACTCATTTTCTTTAAATTTATTATTCTTCTTTTACTACTTTATAGAATGTATTCTTCGTTTTTCATCGAAATTGATCCTTTTAAGGTACAATTTATAATTTTGTATAGTATTTTTTATATACTCATTTTATTATATTATTCTTCTGATAATTTAATGATTGTTCTTACTCCAACTTATTCTTTTCGTCTAATGTTCTAGTGCGATTGTCTTTTGCCGCAATCGTTTACAATGCATCACATTCATGAAATACCTCATCGAGTTGTATTCACTAATTCGGGTTCTAACTACATGGATGTAAGCGTCCAAAGAAGAGGTAGTAAACTCTATTTTACCAAAGGATGGTTACTCAGATATTATGACCAATCTAATGAAAATGTGGGTAAAATTAGTTTTCTTGAGAGGATTGAAGCTCGATTTTTTATTGAGGAATTGTTTCCACCGAGTTTTGTAGGCCAAGTTCAAGTTCTATCCCTTCCATGCTTTCTACGTCTCCCCGGAGATCTTCGAAGTGGAGCACATAATGAGATTGAATTCCCTCTATTTAAGTTCAATTTTGCTAGATTCGTGTCAAAGTCGAATATGCAATTTCAACTATTGGTAATATATTTAAATTTTTTTATTTTAAGTTGTTCGTTATTAAAATAATTTTATAACATATTGTAGTTTTTTTCAGAAATTATCAGCCTTTTTTTTTTTTGCATCAATGCAATGCTATTGAGGGGAATAAGCTAAGGGTCAGTTTAGTTTCTTGGTGTGGCAATTATAAATCTTGTCGTATTGCATGGATAGCAGATGATGAAGCTTATTTAACAAGAGGATTGTTTGAATTTGCACGAATTATAAATGTCCAAACTTATGATGTTTCAGTTTGTTGTCGTTACGAGAGTGACTCTAATTTATATGTGTCTAAGAACTATAATAGATTAAATATTATTTAAGTAATTTAGTTCTAATATTGGTATTTGATTAAATTCGTTTTACATTAATTTAAATTTAAATTGTTGCCTCAATTTATATATTACGACTATTTTTATTGGATATGTTATTTTTAAATGTTTTAATATAAGATTTCTTTTTTCTGATATTTAAGTTTATTTTTTTCCTTGGATATATGTATCACCTTTTTTTCTCTTTTTGTATTTTAGATTAGTAATACAATTCTTAATAAAAGTGTACTTAAAACAAAAAAGAAAAAAATATCACTATTTAAAGGAAAAAGAAAATGTACGTGAAAGAAAATAAAACGAAAAATTAAAAATTTTTCTATTAAAAAAATTGTATACAGTTTGCGTATGAATAGAGTTAGGATTGGAGGCTATATATGGATATCAAACATAAAAGCTTATTCCACGCATTGTGGAATAATTAA
>NC_029790.2:294886-296373 GCF_000816755.2 Arachis ipaensis | reverse complement strand
TATTATTATTATTATTATTATTATTATTATTATTATTATTATTATTATATGGATACAAGATTAATTAGTTAACCAATTGAATTTTAATTATTATGTTTTATTTTCTACTCATATTTTTATTCATTAGTTATTTTATTTTTTATATTTATAGTAAATATTGAATGTAAAAAAGAAAAAAATAATATTGATTATTATCTATTTTATTTATTTAAATTTATAATTAAATTTGATATAATTGTAGTATTTATCTATAATTAATAGTAACATAATACTATAACTTTAAGTTGTATAACATAATAAAAAAGAACGCAACAATTTATATCTGCTTCCTATAGAGTAACAATATTATATTATATTATATTATATTATATTATATATATATATAAGGAGTAATAGTGAATTGTAACAATTATTTATCATCTAGAAAATTTGTACTTTAGACATTGTTTTTTTTCGGTTTATTATAGGTATGGTGGCCTACGGCTACGATTCTATCAACAGTATTACCTATGATAGATTATGTAATGAAAAAGTTTGGAAAATAAAGGCAAGAGTAACGAGTAAAGATGGTCTGCGAGTGTTGTTGCAAGATCACGGACACTTGGAAGACAACTGCACGATGAATGTGGTATATCGAAAAATTTTTGAGAACTTATAATGAAAAGGTAATAACGAAATCTCTTAATTAAATTTAAAATTAAAATTTATTACTATCAATTTAAAAAATTGACAAATTCTAAGTGCTAATGGGTAATGCATTCTTATGGTACATTTATAGCTTGAGAATATTAGAATTATCATAAAAATTTGTATTATTTTATTCTCCTGATAAACAATTTTATAATTACATTAATTTTATAATTTTGTGTACTAACATTGATATAGTATTGTTTCAGGTATATATTTTGCAAGTATCAAAGGATAGTGTTGAGTTGTTATTTAGTGGGTTTAAATTATTTATTGTTTATTGGAGAACTTTCTTCATTAGCATTCTCTGCTAATAATTTGTTATTTATTTTTAGCTGATTTTGATATGTTCTTACACATATAACAATTTGTTGATGGATTTAGGTATTACTATATTATTTATAGTCACATTCAGTATATGTATATATGTCTAATTTATTGAAGAAAGTAGATTACTAAAATCGGTTAATAACTATTTTAGAGTTAATACAATTAACACTAAATTAAGAAAAAACAAACGATGCATAACTCATTATTTTTTTATTAATAAAATTATTATAATTCAAATTAATTTTAACAAAACAACTTAAAATTATAATTTCAATTTTATCACATGCATAGTACAGCTAATTACACTAGTATAGTTATTAATCCAAGTATGATTGATTAACTTTTTTTTAATTCTTTTACAAAAAGCTTTTCATTTTAGATAATCCAAATCTATTCAACTAATTATTATGGCCGTCCAAAAGCAAGTTTGCTGTTGTTATTTAAAGAAAAATAGAAAAAAATATAAAGAA
>NC_029790.2:292529-294673 GCF_000816755.2 Arachis ipaensis | reverse complement strand
TTAATTTTTAACTAATAAATATTTTAGAATTTAAAATTTAAGATTTAAAATAAAAAATTATGAGTTAAGATCTAGAATTTAAAGTAAATAAAAGAATTTTTAAAAAATTGATTAATAATGTTAACTAAGAAAAACTGATTCCTACTGTTATAGATATGCATTTAATTGGTTTGGTATTTTGCTTTTTAAAATGTGAGTAAAACAATACATGCATGTGCATACTCTTCTAGTGTCATTGATGAGGAGGAGTGAGTGAGGGTTACCAATTGGTACTAACATTCTTTAAATGCCATCAAATTTCGTTCAATGGCTCAATCAATGGAAATTAAATCATGAAGTATATCAAGTTCAATGGATCACACGCTAAAATAAACTCAACATCTTATGGAGTATTAGTACATAGGCTCTTCAGAGTTAAGACTTAGGAGAATGGTTGATTGATTCAACGCTGCGCTGTGGAAGGAAGGTTTCTTCACTTCCCCAGCTGGCGAGGTCCCCGTGTCACTACTTTATTCTTCAAATAAATCATTACTAACGAATAATAATTGTCCCACCCTGCCCCCACACGCAACTGCTACATATACTATGTTAACTGTGTGTTTGGATTATAGTTTGTAAACAGGAATTTGCATAAAATTAATTTTATAAACTTAATTTTGATAAAAAATAAGTTTATATTGAAGTGATTTATATTTAATCATTTTTATATCAAAATAGATTATAGTAAAATAAATATTATTTAGATTACAATAATTAAAATTACTTTTAAATAAAAAATTACTAAAATAAGTAAAAAGAAAAATAGATATTTAGTCTAAATGACTAAAAACCTGTCAGTGAAAAATTGTTACTTCTAATAAATATGGTTTTGACTATAAAATCACTTCTACATTTGTCAAACAAAAAATTAGCTAAACAAAAAATTGAAACTTTTAATAATGTTTCAGAAGGGTTTGCCAGGCAAAATACAAGTTAGGATAATGTGATTATTGCGGTTTTTACTTTTTGGGAAAAAAAAAAACTAAAATATTTGTATAAATTTGATAGGATTTTGTTAACAAGTGAACCTTTTTTTTTTTGGAAATTAAAGAGGAAAAGATTGACACTTGTTAAAGTAGTTAATATGAAAGGCTTCCATTAAAAGAATTAGAAAGTGATTAGTAATCTTTTAATCATTCGAATCTGGATTTGACACGTGTGAAGGAGGTAGCTCACCCACTTTCATGCTGTTTCAATTAATATAATATTTTTCTTCACGAGAATATGTACATATATTACGCACCAACCTCTCAGTATTTAATTTATTCTCCCTTTTCCCTTGCTTCTAATTTCCAAGAGTGAATGAATATGGTTTGTTGAAAGCAGAACAATAATACTAATAAATGATTGCATACGTACATGCACAGAGATGCAATGATGCAAAGAAGCATATAATATATTATATATACGATTTAAAAGGGAAATAATGAAAAATGGAGTAGCTAAGGGAAGTCTTTGGATCGGAATAAATAACATTAGGTGAATGCTCGAATTGTTATGATTACTGTCTCAAAAATAACATTGAACGCCATTTGATTTCCAGCTTGAGACACCGACTAAACAATGCAGTTTTGAAATTAACATCAACAGCCATGTTTTTTTTCCCAACAGTTAAGATGCATGCGTGGCTTAATGAGATAGCTAGACTGTATCTGTAGCCTCCTTTTTTGTAAGTAGGCACAATAATAACATTTATATCACACTGAATTCATACACAGGTTGGCCCAAAGGACGTGAGAGATATAATTTAAGTAGGGGGCAGATTGTGTAAGACAAACCGTACAATCATATTCATTACCCATTTGAGATCCCCGACCTAACATCATCATACTAATTTACTCCTCCAGGCTCCAACATACCCACTATATCAATATATCCCCATTTTTTAAAGCTCCCATCCCAACCTTATCTACATCATACTTTTCCTAACATGAATTGTACTAGATGTAAATCAAAATCAGCTATTAAAATTAATTATTAGTATAAAATACATGTTAAAATATAAATACATATTAAAAATAAATTAAATTATATATATATATTTATACACAAATACATTGGTAATTAATTTTGGTGTATAAATAATATTTTTGTATTAATATAAA
>NC_029790.2:288719-292436 GCF_000816755.2 Arachis ipaensis | reverse complement strand
TATTACAAAATAAAAATATTTTATCTGTATATAAATCTCTTTTAGTAATTTTACATTTCTCTTATAAGATGTATAGTAAAATGTACTTGACAAACCGGCAGTACATAATATACAAGTGCCTTTGTAATTGATCGTTGGATATCCAGATAATCCTTACAGTTACAGATGCAATAAATGAATATATATATACACTCTATAATAACGTGGCTTAGGCAGATGGATCAACATCATAAATTCATAAGATAAAATTGAACCTTTCATATATTATTATATTATATGTGTTTACATTACTAGCTAGAGAAACATACACCACCTGAGACATATATTAATATAACCTTGGGAAGAAAAACTCGTTCCTGAAACATACATCATCATAATAGGAATAGAAATGGGTTTCCCTAGAAGAAATAGTAGTAAGATAACAACATTATTAACGGTTCACATGATGTTACTATTGAGCGCGTGCAACAGAACGAAAGGTGTGGTGAAGCTGCCAGGAAATGTTTCAGTTCCAGCAGTGATAGCATTCGGAGACTCAATCATGGACACTGGAAACAACAACGACATAAAAACACTCGTAAAGTGCAACTTCCCTCCTTATGGCAAAGATTTTCAGGGTGGCATCCCAACCGGTCGCTTTTGCAATGGAAAGGTTCCATCTGACCTATTAGGTCTGTATTCTCTCTACATCATTTCTGTCTTTGCTATTTTCAGCACTTTTTGTCTTTAATTCACAAAATTTTGCTTTTTAGCTCGGAAAATATAAGGTGCTAAATATGGAATCTACAGTTTTTTTTCTCTCAAAAGGAGTCGCAAAACTTACCTTAAAATGAACCTATTTATTATTCATTTTGCATTTGTTCTCTTCTAATTTTCACTTCAATCATACTATATACTAAAATCAGCCATCAAAATTAATCACTAATATAAAATAATATTAAAATATAAAATACATATTAAAATTGAGTTAAACAACACATATGTTTATATATAAATACATAATTATTGATTTTAATAGTTGATTTTAGTGTACAAATAATATTTTTGTTTTGTTTTAAAAAAGTATAAGTAGACAATAAAAATATTAAACAATGTGAATAGTAAATGTATCGGATGTTCACTTCACTAGATGTGCGGATGGTTATTCTAATATTAAGATTTAGGTAGGTAATTTAGAGATATAGTATGTTTTTATTTGATTAGTGGTTGTTCATATTATTCAAAAAAGTCATTAGTTACCTAACTAAACTTGAATTGTTAAATGTTAGTAAATCCCAATCCCTAATCTTAAAGGGGGAACAATGACACTTGATCTAGTTTTAGTGTTTTACACGTAAAGTAATTAAAATGACAAGATCAAATTAAACAAACTTCAAATTTAATTTATAATTTACGTTAAAAAGTATACTTTTTATATACAGCTAGCTATACCCTTGAGGAAATTAATTATGGTTTAAAGTTTAAAGAAATCTATACCACTGAAATTAACGAATTTAAAGAAATCTAATTGCTCGTAAAATGATTACTAGATAATGAATATCTGAGGTTTGATTACTCTGTTTAGGAAAAAGAAATGTGATTATAATATTTATTTGGAATTGGCGTGGACTATATTTGAATGAGTTTGGTTGAATTTCAGTTGAAGAATTAGGAGTGAAGAAATTTTTGCCAGCTTACAGGGATCCGAATCTGAAACCCAGTGATCTCCTGAGCGGTGTGTGTTTTGCCTCCGGTGCCTCAGGATATGATCCTTTGACACCCAAAATAGCGGTAAAGACACGCACTATTGTTGTCCAAAGTAGAAAATTAAATACATTTTGTTTCTAATTAACTTGGTTGGTTGGTTGTTGGATCATCAGTCAGTAATTCCAATGTCGGACCAACTAGACATGTTCAGGGAATACATAGGGAAAGTGAAAGGCATTGTTGGAGAGGAGAGAGCAAAGTTCATCATAAGCAACAGCCTCTACGTTGTGGTGGCTGGCAGTGATGACATTGCAAACACATACTTTGTTGCTCACGCCAGACAACTACAGTACGATATTCCTGCTTACACTGACCTTATGTTGAACTCCGCCTCAAATTTCGTCAAGGTAGACAATTAAAATGAAAATGAAATATCAAATTCATATGTATATAGTATATCACTTTTTAATTTAGACGTGGTTGGGAGAATGGTATACGACGCAGTTATAGATTGTATAAGCGCGCTTTACGCAACTGTGGTCTCAGGAACAAAAATTGGACCGTCCATTTTTGGGAGTGTTTTAAAACTTAAAAAAATTTGGGTACATAAATTGGACTTTTCAATTTGTGTATTTCAAATTTTTTTTAACGTTTTAAACACAAATCGGAGGGTCCGATTACGTTTGCCAAAATTTAAATTTTCTCTTTTACACTTATCTTATCGGACTGTTCGATTAGTAAGCTTAATTTTTTTTACAAAGAAGTTCGATTTCTTAATCCCTTGTTTCAGAAAAAGCTGTCTCACATCTACCTCAACAACGCATAACACACACATGCTTCTCGTATCAAAAAAAATGAGCTTATAGTATGTACCATACCATGCATGCATATTAATTGATTATATTTGAATAAAATGAAAGGAACTATACAAAGTCGGGGCCCGAAGAATAGCAGTGCTGAGTGCCCCACCAATTGGATGCGTTCCGTCACAGAGAACACTGGCTGGAGGGATAGTAAGAGAGTGCGCAGAAAAGTACAACGACGCAGCCAAGTTGTTCAATTCGAAATTATCGAAGGAGCTCGATTCCCTTAATCGCAATTCCCCCAATAGCCGCATTGTCTACATTGATGTTTACAACCCTCTGCTTGATATCATTCTCAACTACCAAAATTACGGTAATTAATCTCCACTCTCTCGTCTATTTACATTATTATTTATTTATTTATTCACACATTCAGCAATTGCAGGCTATAAAGTTGTGGACAGAGGTTGCTGTGGGACAGGGAATCTAGAGGTTGCAGTACTATGCAACCCTCTGGATGCAACTTGCCCTAATCCTCAAGAATATGTTTTCTGGGATAGTTATCATCCCACAGAAGGAGTATACAGAATATTAATAACTCAAGTCCTTCACAAGTATCTCAATCAATTGTTTGGATGACCCTCCGTTACATTACATTTTCTTTATTTCCTCATCATGCCAACTTATATAATTTTTAGGTAAATACTCACGTGAAGTCAACTTTACGTGAAGTTGATACCCGAGAGCCGTTAGATGAAAATTTAGTCAAATCAGTCAAATTATTTAATGGCTCTCAGGTATCAACTTCACGTGAAGTCGACTGCACCCGAGTTTTCACCTAATTTTTATCATCTAATTAAACAAGAACAATATAATGTCATTGTTACATCTTCAGCCGTTGTAGCTAGGCATAATAAATTGATGATTCATTGATTGTTGACTCCTTTAATTATTGAGTTAAGTTATCATATCAACATAAAATTGCATACTGCCATGCCTAATCACGATTACGGTAACCTTATTTATTATCAAGGTCGAAACATATAAAAGCTTAAACTTTGAATATTGTTTTGGTTTTTAATTAAATATTCACTTTAAAAATTTGTTAAGCAATGCTACACACCCAATAAACCTATTTTTATAAATAATGTTCTCATAGACCATTTCTTAACAAAATATTATGTAATTAATTATACATAAATTTATATTATGTTAAAATTTATTAATA
>NC_029790.2:286678-288606 GCF_000816755.2 Arachis ipaensis | reverse complement strand
GATTATTAAAATTTATTATTTTTGTCAATTAGTTAGCTATCAATGTTTAAATGTATGAGATAAAGTATATTATTGGATTACTAGACTAAAAGAACTATACTAAATGAATTGAATTGATAGCTAAGGCTATATTTGGTTGGAACTTGGAAGAAAGGAAATAGAAAGAAAAGAAATTGAGTAAATTTTTATTTTTTGTAGATGTGCTTGGATAGAGAAAAAAATAAGAAGAAAGAAATATTATCCTTGTGTTATAAAATATATTGAAAAAAGTAAAGAGGTAATATTAAAAGTATAGAGAAAAAATTAGTTTTCTCTCCCTTTTTTTTTCCAACATTTTCCAACATTGGAGAAAAAAAATTGGTGAGTCCTACTAATTTTTTTCTATTCCTTTTCATTTCTCTCTAATTTCTCTTCTCAACAAAACAATAAAAAATAATCATTTTTCTTTTCATTTTCTTTTTTTTCTTTTTTTTTTCTTCTATTTTTTCTTCAAACAATATAAGTGATAGTAAAAAATAATAAATTTTGATAGATATAAAGAATGCTAGATCATCAGAATTTATTATTTTTAACTATCAATTAATTATTAAATTTTGTACTTCGAGTACTTTAAGCTATACCTTAATTAGTAAAATTTTATTTTACATTATATCTTTATCAATAAAAATTATAGTAGAGTAAATTAAAAATAGATTATGATACATTAAAATATCCTTAATCTAAGATTGTATATATTTTTGGAATTTATTTAATCTAACATTATTTGCTTGTATCATATTCTAAGTGAAAGAATTACTAAGAAGCTGCTAGGGGTGCACATGGAGTCGGGTGAAGCCGGGTTCGCCGTGACCCCAACCTGATCCTAAATAATGACCGGGTCTATTTATGAGACTCTTATCCAACCCTAGACCCGATGAAATCGTGTTACTTTTGGACCACACTTAAGTCGGGTCTAGACCGGGTGAAGCCTGGGTTTTGATCAACTTTATCAGGACATCACAAAAAATTAGATTCTACATCTTTTGAACCTCTAAATTTTGAAAAATAAATATTCCATAACAATGCAACATTCGCATAATAATAATTTAGAATTTAATAATAATAATTTAAAGTTTCATAATAATAATTATATCAATTACACATTAAACATTCAAAGTTCAAAAGACAATTAAAACAAAGTTAACAACCAACACAAGATTAACATAGTAATAATAATTTATAGTGTCATACCAACTAATAACAACAAAATATTAAATAGCAAACAACTACACGGGTCCAACGGGCCGGGGCCGGGTGACCCGAGACTTGGTCCGAACCCAATTTAATAAATAACCGGGGCTATCTATTGAAACCTCAGGTCTAACCGGGCCATAACGAAGTCAGGTCAAATTAGCTCCGAAGTCATCGAATCCGGTCCGGATCTTCGAGTCGGACCGGATCTTGTACATCCCTAGAAGCTGCTATCTTTTTTTTTTTTTTTCGTCCTAATGAATCAAAATCAATATCTAATTTTTACAGGACTTGAGGGAAACAAAAGCGTTCTTGTCTCCTTTTTTCCTTTTTTCATTTCTCTAAAACCGATCTCACGTTGCCCATGGGTTTTACTTTACACATCCCATTCAAGGCCCAGAAGAAAAAACAGATTTTGGGTCATAGCTTATTACCAATCTTTCACAGCGCTTCTATTGATTTCTTCCAAGTTCCAAGGTTAAGAGAAACTGCCACATGTTGCTTTTTGATTCGCAGGTCAAACACTAATCATTAGTAGTTATCAGTTATCGAAAAAGGATCATTTCCAGTTTTTTTAACAATTGATAGAATACAGTGTGATCTATCACCTTTGATTTTATGAGTAGGACCAAAAATAAATAAAAAAGAGAATATAATAAATAGTTAGATTGAACACCGGATACCATTCAATTTTTTTC
>NC_029790.2:283923-286532 GCF_000816755.2 Arachis ipaensis | reverse complement strand
TAACGTGTGTATATATATGTAAATATATTTGGAATAATTAATATAATTAAGTTAATTGCTGAAGGAGAAAGAAGAAGGGTGAGAGTGAAAATGTATGAGATGTTGCGTGAGAGAGTGGTGAGGTTTATTGTTTTGGTATTATTGGGAAGCAAAGTTGCAATGAGAGCAGAAGGTGTCGGACAATATCCGGCATTATTTGCATTTGGAGACTCAATCCTTGATACCGGAAATAACAACCTCCTTGCAACAGTAACTAAGAGTAATTTCCCTCCGTACGGTAGGGATTTTAATGGAGGAAGACCAACCGGAAGATTCGGTAACGGCAGAGTCTTATCAGATATCATAGGTATATATAAATATAATGTTAACTATCTAATGATTCTTTCCTCCATATATACGTATATCAATTGTTTTCCGGAATATTATACTTTACTCTAAAGGATTAAATTAATCTTTGAAATATTATTCATTTTTTAAATTAATTTTTGAAATATTTTTTAATTAAATCTGTCTTTTAAAAATTTTAAATTAGTTATATTAGTTTTTTATTATTTTATTTATTTATGGTATTAAAATTTACTAATGTGATATATTGAATGACACTCCAACACATACTTAAAAATTTTAATTGACTATTAAGTATTAACATGATTAATTTCATAAAATTGAGAAATTTCAATGTCTTAAGTTCTCCTCAAAATTAAGTTTTGATTTAATCTAATTTCATAAAATTATTATGTTGATGGTCTATTAAAATTTTTATGTGTGTGTTAGAACGTTAGTTAACGTATTACATTAGTAAATTTTGGCTCTATCAACAAACAAAGTGATGGAATGACTAATATGACTAATTTAAAATTTTTAAAGGATGAATTTGATTAAAAAAATTTTTTAATGACCAATTTAAAAAATAAATAATTATTAATTTATTTCTTTAAGTATTAAAATATTAATTTAATTTTATATATTTAATTTTGTTTATTTAATTATTGGTAGATTGAGTTTTATGTTAATAAATTTAATTTTTTTATTTTTAATTTAATATAACATGTATAAATATCTAAGTTGGGGAAAAAAAAAAAAAAATTTCCACTTTCAACCACAAATTGGTATTCAAGAAGATCGGAAATAGCTATTACTGAGATCAATTTTTGACGTGAGAAAAAAAGGGTAAACTTTCTTTATTTTTCTTTTGTTAACAACCCTCACACTAAAAAAGATTTCCATGTGTAGGGGTGTCCGCGGATCGGATCGGATATGATATCTGCGCTTTTTAGTGCCAGATCCGATCCGATCCGATCCGCAAATATGCGGATCGGATATCGGATATCGGATAGATCCGCATAATTAAACCTTCTCTTTTTAATCATATTTCTATGTAAAAAAATTCAATAAAAATATTTCTTTTATACTTTTAAACTTATTTATTCCTAAAATATTTTTAATCAAACTCTTTCTAAATAACAAAAATAAAATAATACAATATATGAATAATAATTATTAACTAAAATATACAAACAAGTAAATATAATACAAAACATATATATTTATTTATTTTTAATTATTATTGTGCGGATCTGCAGATCCGATACGCGAATGTAGAGCAGATATCCGCGATCCGATCCGATCAATTTGCGGATCAGGTCATATCCGCAATTTTCGAATCGGATGCGGATATTTACCGCGGATCTGCGGATACGATGCGATCCATGAACATTCCTAGCTTTTCCAACCATAAAATAAAATTAACAAAATAGAACTTGTGTTGTACGAAGCTGGGGCTTTGGGAATCAAGGACATATTACCAGCATATCTTGACCCATCCTTGAGCAACGAAGACCTTGTAACCGGCGTGTGCTTTGCTTCTGCGGGAAGTGGGCTTGATGATGCGACGGCCCGAGCACAGGGAGGAGTCTTGACCATGTCGGCCCAGCTAGAAAATTTCAGAGCCTACATTGGAAGGCTGAAATCAGTTGTTGGAGAAGCAGGAGCCAATTCCATAATTTCAAATGCCCTCTTTCTTATCTCTGCCGGAAACAACGACGTTGCCTTCACTTTTAATACCTTGAAGATTGCCATGCCATTCCCTCTTTACACGAATCAATTAATTGGGTGGAACAACGCTTTTCTGCAGGGCCTATATCAACTTGGAGCAAGAAAAGTGTGGGCTCTAAGCACATTGCCATTGGGGTGTTTACCTGCTGGGAGAACCACAGCGGGAGGACCCTTAAGGGTTTGTGCTGAGGCCGCCAATGGAGAAGCACGCATCTTCAATGCCCAATTAGCATCATCTCTTCAGTCTTTGCAGTCCACCCTCCCTGGCTCTTCCCTTCGATTCATTGATGTCTTCACTCCATTTCTTAATATCATACAGAATCCTGTTGCTTCAGGGTTTGTAAACGCTGCAAATGGATGTTGTGGGACTGGAACATATGAGGTGGCAGAGACATGTAATATGCTAGTTCCTTCGTGTCCAAATCCTGCATCTTATGTTTTCTGGGATGCTGCCCATCCATCTCAAGCAGCTTACGAACGCGTCGTGGCTTCTATATTATCATCCAAACCCAAACTTAATAATTATAATGCTTCCACCTATTATTAATTACCCT
>NC_029790.2:279074-283860 GCF_000816755.2 Arachis ipaensis | reverse complement strand
TTTTTTGATATAATTTTTTAATAAAAATATTTTATATACATTAAAAAATATCTACAAATTATTAGTTATATATATTACTTATATTTTTTCTAATTAAATAATCAATCAGTTAAATAATCAAAGATGTTGTAATAGAGTCACAAACAACAAAATAATGTTATAATAGAATAATCAAATAATAAATACGCTTACAATAATATTGGTAAAGTAACATAACGAAAGAAAGGAAAAACACAGAACACCTGATACTCAAAACAATTTTTTTTTTGTATTCATTCTCAAAACAATTTAATAGTAAAACATTTAATTTATAGACAGGAATATCTGAGTTGAGAAATAAAAGGAAAATAAATTAATTTGTGCTTTTAGTTATTTATGTTTATTAAATTCATTTTAAATTTCAAATGTACTTTATAAATATACTTTATATTTTAAGTTTCAATTTATGTTTATAGTTATTTTTGTGTTGATTTACCAAAAATTTAAAATGTTATCATTTTTTAAAAAGTTATATTCAAAAAACCAATTTTAGTAAGATATATAAAAATAAAAATTTTACCGAATCACGCAACAATACATTTAGTATTGGCAAAAGCATTTAATTAAAGAACAAACTTTTTTGATAAACAACTAGAATAAAAAAATTTAATATAATATTTTCAAATAAATATATATTTAAATTAGTTGAAAATTTTGGTCCAAACCGTTTATTTTCAAATTCTCTTTGCAAAATATATGCATTAGTCAACTCAAAATATAAATAATGCTGTAAAAAAAACTAATTAATATTAATAATATTATCGAATTCTTTATAATATATATCCCAATCTCCAGTAATTCATGATCATACTAAAAATCAAGTGTCACCAACTTGTTCACTTGAAACTTTTACTATTTATTATTAAGCCTGTAATCGGGTTAGCGTACTATTGAGTTTTGAAAAGACTTTTACTTTATATAAAAAGATTCGCAAAAACAGCTAATTAAACATACACAAACTAGCATTATATATACTCACAACACATAGCATAGACCATACATACGCATACAGGTACAATCGTATATATATATATATATATGTTTGTAGTATTAATGGAAAAAGGTGTTATGCATTAATGGTCAACACAGTTGGATATACGTGGCCGCATGATATTTATGGACACCAGTCTCTGATTCTCTGACTGACCAATAAGTTGCGAGAGAATCTTGAAGAAAAAGAAAAAGTGCATGTATAATAAGTTATTCTGTGACTGTGAGAAAATGGTGAGTGTTGTTGCTTTGGTTTTCTTGGGCACCATGTTTGCATTAGTAGCAGCAACAAATGGTGGACAGTATCCAGCATTATTTGCATTTGGAGATTCGATTCTTGATACCGGAAATAACAACCACCTTGCAACTTTAACCAAGTCTAATTTTCCTCCGTACGGAAGAGATTTTATTGGAGGAAAACCAACAGGAAGATTCTGTGATGGGAAAGTCCCATCAGATCTTATAGGTAATACATTCAACTACCTTTATTATAGGTTAATATTATTGTAGATATATACTAATCTTTATTCTTTAATTTTCTGAAAAAATAAAATAATTGGAACGTGATGCGCGTTACATATTTAGCGGGAGATCTTGGAATCAAAGGCACGTTACCTGCATATCTTGATCCAAATTTGCGGAATGAAGATCTTTCCACGGGTGTAAGCTTTGCCTCAGGTGGAACAGGAAATGATGATCTCACCGCTCAAACACAGGTAAAAGAACATACATACATTCAATGTTTGTTTAATTTTAATTTTAGCTTGTTCAATAATAAAATACAAAAATGATTAGCAGGGTGCTTTATCACTATCGACACAAATGAAAAATTTCCAAGAGTGCATAGGAAGGCTGAGAGCATTTATGGGAGAAGAAAGAGCGAAGTACATCATATCAAACAGCTTGTATCTGCTTTCATCAGGAAACAATGATATTGCACTCACTTATTCTTCACCACTCAGAAGCACCATACCTTTCCCTTTATACGCTTCTCAATTAGTTGGCTGGGCCTCGGATTTTCTCAAGGTAATAATTCGTTACTATAATTTAAGAGAAATGCTAGGGCCAGCAACTTTTGTGATTTGTAGCCATCAAATAGCCATCAATGATGGTTTTAATGGTGTGAGATTTCATCCAATGACTTACTTTTTTTTGTTGGTTACATGCTGACCAGAATTTAACAAAGTTGCTGACCCCTAAACTTTTTCATACTGTAATTAATTCGTCACCAATTCCAACATGCATGCTTACCGTTATATATGACGAAGCAACTATACGATGCCGGAGCAAGAAAAGTGTGGGTTCTGAGTACATTGCCATTGGGGTGCTTGCCGGGAGGTAGAACTGTAGCAGGAGGACCTTTAAGATTGTGTTCTGATACTGTTAACAGAGAAGCTCAATTATTCAATGATCAATTAGCATCGGCTGTTAATTCTTTGCAAGGCACACTTTCTGGTTCTGCTTTTCAATTCATTGATATCTATGCTGCTCTGCTTAATATCATACAAAATCCTTTTAGTTCAGGTTAGTGTGGCTCTCATCATGTGCTATTTAATCATCATATATATCATGTATGATTAACTTAATTAATAATTTTAGGGTTTCTAAATGTTGCAAATGGATGTTGTGGGACTGGACTGGTTGAGATTGGAGAGACATGTAAGTTAGCACTTGGTTCGTGCCCAAATCCTGCAGCATATGTTTTCTGGGACGCTGGTCATCCAACTCAAAGAGCCTATGAGGTCATAGTCTCTTCTATACTGCCAAAATAGTCATCTATATTAATCATAACTATGCTCTTAATTAACATCTCTAAATAATTAACTTTCTTTTCTATGCTCTCATTTAATAATAAAGTCTGTGTGAACGCCTCACGCCGGCATACAATATTTAATTTAAAGGCTCGATTATTCTCATTTATATAGGAAGAATTTCAGGTATTTTAATATTGGTGTTCTAGAAATTTTAGCTGTTACTCTTAAAAGTAATGGAGAAAATTGTGCTTTTCACATTTGTACGTGTAAACCAATTAAAGAAAATAAATGCAGATCATATACTGGTTTCTTTGTGTTTTTTGACACAAGAACTAATAAAAATAAATATTTATTTTATATTTTGAGCTAGTTAATTGTTATTTTTTTCAAAAATTAAAGCATAAAATAAATAATTTTTTACAATTTTTGAGAAGCAAGTAAAAATCTATTTTTATCATAAGCGAAAGTAGAAGGAGTTGAAAAGAAGAAAAATCTGTCACTAATTTTAAAAATATAAACTTACAAATTTATCTCTATATTTTTTTCAGAAAGACAGATTTCTTCTTTTAAAAAATGAAGAATGCTAGGGGCCAGTAACTTTTGGGATTTATAGCCATCAAATAGTCATCAATGAGGCTTTTAATGGTGTGAGATTAATGTGAGATTTCATCCAATGACTCACTCTTTTTTTATGGTTACATGCTGGTCAGAATTTGATAAAATTGCTGCCCCTAGACTTTTCCATAATATATACCTTTTAAATGTAATATTATACGAATATTAATGTTTTTAATGTTAAATTTTCTATTACGCTGAGTTTAAAATAGGATATAATTCGTTTCATTCCAGTGCCTTATTAATATAATGTTTTTTGGTGGCTATATGAATATAAATTAATTTCGTTTGAAATTATTGATAATATGTATATTGTACATAAATAATACTATCTATTTATTTAAAATCCTTTTTATAAAAGTTGTAATGAGTGTAAAAATAATAACTTTACTTTTTGCGATTTAAAGAATAATCTCTCATATTTTTTCCTTATGTGATTAATTTACTTATTAAACTTCATTATTGTTTGCCTACTAAAATTAAAAAATCGGTTTTTCATATATTCTTTTCAATAGTGTGTTTATTGTCCTAGATATATCTTAAATTCTTTAACGTAATCATTCGAAGAGAAAAAAATTATGCAATAAATCATATTATAAAAATAAATTATTTACATATAAATTAACTATATGATCATTACACAAAAATATCACAAATTTTTTTATTATATATACTAATCTTACATATATCTAATCTCATGTATGAACTATTTTAATAATTATGTGAATTATTATTAAAATGGTGGTCTATTTTCGACTTTTTTTTTTAGTCCCATTGGACGATGTGGAATTGAGTAATTTTGTTGGACGCTAAAACAAAATATTAATATGGCATATCAAAAATTGTTCCTATATAATATTGCAAAAAGATATTATTGTGAGACGAAGAATAATTATCATCACTCAAGTTTGCCTCAATCCAATCTATTTTAATTGATCCTTCTAGTAATAATATAATAATCTGCCTCTCATAAGATTGACATTAAGCGTGAAATGAAGAGATTCTATAAATATCAACCCAACTAACATTTTTCCTCGAGTTGATAATTATGCAGAGATCATAATTGTCAACTTGCAATGTTTTCAATTATATTCTTATAGGAGAAATAGTGATTCTTTCTCTACTTTAATTAACTACCACAAAATAATTAAAGAAGAATGAAAAAGTATATAATAAAAAATGAACGACGACCTTATCATAATTATAGAGTAAAATTTTATACTCCATAAAGAATCATAGAATTTCTTGTTAGCAAAATAAATAGTAGTATGTAATGAAACCAAATAATTTTTTGTATATTTAATTGAATCTTTAAATGAGAAGTTTTTATTTTTTTTAGTGAATTGTAAACCCAGTTATCAACCTAAGAAAATAATAGGCTCATTTAT